>NC_059302.1:13850166-14007666 GCF_017591435.1 Portunus trituberculatus
TTGCTTTTAGATTGATCATGAGCATCCCCATAAATAAAATTAAAAGAAATAAAAGAACACACGAACACCAGTAAATCACAAGAGATCAAGGTCACACATCACCATACACTGCAGGGTGTCCCCGGGTAGAGGGAAGCAGAGGGAGTGGGCTTGTGCTCTGATTGGTGTGATAGTGGCGGTAATTGCTCGGGGGATGGAAGGTAAAGCCCCTCGTTAACCATGTCAGGATCGCACACGAAATCTTCATGTACTGGGCCCCGCCATGCTGTTGTGTTTCATCCTTTATTTTTTGGTGCGGGAGACTGGTGCTATGATCAGCTCTACAGACTTACCGAAGACTAAACTACTTTTCTCTTTGTATTGGAAAGATGATTTTCAAAAACGATCTCTCTTTGTGACAACATCAATAGTAGTAGTAGTAGTAGTAATATATAGTAGTAGTATAGTGTGTGTGTGTGTGTGTGTGTTTCACTGTTTGATCTGCTGCAGTCTCTGACGAGACAGCCAGACGTTACCCTACGGAACGAGCTCAGAGCTCATTATTTCCGATCTTCGGATAGGCCTGAGACCAGGCACACACCACACACCGGGACAACAAGGTCACAACTCCTCGTTTTACATCCCGTACCTACTCACTGCTAAGTGAACAGGGGCTACACGTGAAAGGAGACACACCCAAATATCTCCACCCGGCCGGGGAATCGAACCCCGGTCCTCTGGCTTGTGAAGCCAGCGCTCTAACCACTGAGCTACCGGGTGTGTGTATTTATTTACCTAGTTGTATTTACCTAGTTGTAGTTTTACAGGGCCTGGGCTTTATGCTCCTGTGGTCCTGTCTCCATATCTACACTTATCCAATTTTTCTTTTGTGTGTGTGTGTGTGTGTGTGTGTGTGTGTGTAATTCACCAGGGTCGCCTGCTGGTCACCCAGCCAGCGTTCCCCATTATGGAGCGAGTTCAGAGCTCATAGACCGATCTTCGGGTAGGACTGAAACCACAACACACACTCCACACATCGGGAAAGTGAGGCCACAACCCCTCGAGTTACATCCCGTACCTACTTGTTGCTAGGTGAACAAGGGGCTTCATATTAAGAGACTTCCGGGACTCGAACCCGGGCCTTCCCAGTTGTGAGCTGAGTGTGCTAACCACTACACTACATGTGTGTAATTAACCTCGATATCCTGCTGGTCACCCAGACAGTCTTCCCCATTACGGAGCGAGCTCAGAGCTCATAGACCGATCTTCGGGTAGGACTGAGATGTAAAAATGTGTTGTCCTCGTCTCTTGTGTGTGTGTGTGTGTGTGTGTGTGTGTGTGTGTGTTTCACTGTTTGATCTGCTGCAGTCTCTGCCGAGACAGCCAGACGTTATCCTACGGAACGAGCTCAGAGCTCATTATTTCCGATCTTCGGATAGGCCTGAGACCAGGCACACACCACACACCGGGACAACAAGGTCACAACTTCTCGATTTACATCCCGTACCTACTCACTGCTAGGTGAACAGGGGCTACACATGAAAGGAAACACACCCAAATATCTCCACCCGGCCGGGGAATCGAACCCCGGTCCTCTGGCTTGTGTGTGTGTGTGTGTGTGTGTGTGTGTGTGTGTGTGTGTGTGTGTGTGTGTGTGTGTGTGTGTGTGTGTGTGTTTCACTGTTTGATCTGCTGCAGTCTCTGACGAGACAGCCAGACGTTACCCTACAGAGCGAGCTCAGAGCTCATTATTTCCGATCTTCGGATAGGCCTGAGACCTGTATGTGTGTGTGTGTGTGTGTGTGTGTGTGTGTGTGTGTACTAAATGTTTCAATATTTGCATGAATAAACGCCATCAAGACTTGAATTAATGGAATTCATGAGCCTCACCTGAGCACCATACACCGGATGACAATTTGGGAATATCCCTGTACAAAGTACTAAGTAACAATTAAGTATCAGTTAAGATGGCGGCGGCAGACACTCACCACCTGGGCATCGAGTCCCCGGGAGGGGAACCAGGCCAGAGGGCGCGTGGTGACGTTACTGATAGGGTCCAGCAGCACCTGCTCCTCCTCACCCAGGTCCTCCTCATCCCAGCTGTCCAGACCCTCACCTGTAATGATGGCCGCCTCAGGTGCCGCCCACGAGAGAGAGAGAGAGAGAGAGAGAGAGAGAGAATAATAATTATTATAGTACGTGACAATCACTACATAAGCCAAGATATTATTTGTATATGCGCAGGTCATTAATATCCCAAAATCAGTATTGAATTACAGTCCGCAGGCAGACGCAATACTTTTCTGATAGTTTAGAGAAAGTCACAAATGTTGGGCAGGAGAGGTGCTTACCGTGCGGCGGCGTGTAGCGGAGCAGGACGGAGCCGCCACGCCACCAAAGCAGGGAGTACAGGTCGTCTCCCTCCAGGTCAAACTCGCACCTAAGGGTGATATTGGTGCCCTCCATCACGTACCTGGGACTGCTCATGGAGGTCATGCGCACCCCCACACCCAGGGTTACCATGGCGCACCCTGATCGCCGCGCCAAGGGAAGCAGTAATTAGTGGTGTTGGAATCAGTCATGGTAGTTAAGAGAGACAAGAGACGAGGACAACACATTTTTACATCTCAACGAATGCATGAAGATTTTTTTTTCTTGTTTGTATTTACAAGTTAATGTCAGACTTTAACCACACTGAAACAATATCAGTATGTTTGTGGGATTAATATTATGATCGATAGACAATGTAATGATTTCGTCTGCTCGCACACACCAGTTGTCGTATTGGTCAAACAAACATCAGAGTCGGCAGCTGGATATTTCTCTGCTGTATAAAACCATCATAACATTACATGAATAAGATGAAGGTGAACGCTTACTTCATCAGCAACATTGTGTATTGTTGGCTGAAATGGAGGACTGTCATTGATTTTCTACATTAGAATACCGTTGCGCTTTCAGTAACAACCTAATCATTAACTGCTTCTCACTGCGTGTTTTATGTAATTGAGTTTCGTGGGCTACGTCCATTAACTTTTACATTACTGGAACCACTGGAGTGTATAGCATAATTATATTAGCATGAAAGCAAATAATTTCCAGCGAACGCGAGGAGGCAAAGATTGGTTGACTTATTGCACCTGAATGTTGGGAGGGTATGGCGTCGAGGAGAGGAAAGAAACATAGAGGGAGAAAGACTTACCGATGATTAATCGAAGCACAAACAGCATGGTCAGTTACTCGGGTACGTGCAAGTAGAAACTGACACTACCACCTCCAGCACCACCATATGCATGCCCCTGCAACACGAAACACAGAAGGGACTATAAATATTAGAAGCCGCTCTTAATCACACATGAATAGATTACATTGTTGGTTACCACTGAGAACATCGCCAAGAGTGCATATCTTTCATGTTTATGCAACCAATTCACAGACGCCTTCCCTATAGAGCATTAATGGCACTCCGGTGACTGGCGATAGACGTACTAAGTCTCCAGCACTTGCCCCTTAAGGCGCAGCGATGGCACGACGCTTCTGATACAAAGAAACTAATTCTATAACAGTTCATGCGCTTTTACAATTACTACTATCACTACATATGCTCTGGCAGCACCAGTAGCAACTCACAAAATACTGCAAGAAAAGGAAGCACACCAATGTCATTTTTGTTTCAGCACTGATAGTTTTTTTTTTTTTTCTTTACGTCACTAATCTATCTTGTGTTTAACGAAATATATATATATATATATATATATATATATATATATATATATATATATATATATATATATATATATATATATATATATATATATATATATATATATATATATATAATAATTTCAAGTCTCTCCTTCCCTTCCTGCCAGCATCCTAGATTTCCTTCTCTTTTCCACTCTTTTAATTGTGAGTGGCCATGGCAGTTCATAACACATTTTTAAGACACGTTAATCCATGTATATTTACTGGTAGGATCAGTATTACATGTGGGTATTTCAGATTGGATCTACATTGGTAACGAATTAATGATCGTTGTAAGGTTCATATTCTTAAACACTTTGCTCTCCCGATTGACGGAACAGAATTCTACCTAAACTATCCCTGTAGGCACAAAAACACCCAAATAGCACCTCTTAATAGCCTCCACTAGAGCCTGTTAGAAGCTGTCGAGATCAGGCGCGGAAACGTTCGAGGATAGAATCCTAATAAAGGAAAACTCTGTACCTCTTCAGAACAGCTAAGATTAGTGTTTCAGGTCTGCGTCTAAACTGACCGAGATTCGATATTGTGCCTTTTTCATAAAAACCTAAAGCAACGGTAAAGGCTGCAGATGTCATTTTCCTCATAAAAACGAGGGTTTTGATGCGTGAGATGAAGAAGGCGCAGCACTAAGGAGGCGGGAAGGTGAGCGGCCGCGAGGCAAGTCTGTATTTGGTGCTAATGGAAATCATGTGTCGGCGGTCTGAACTCTAACAGTCTCCAGTATTCATGCTCGTCAGCGGCTTGCAAACACCCTGACAGTGCATTGTGCCGTCACTCCTGATGCTCCCTTATGAAAAAAAAAATAATAATAATAAAAAAAAAGTGTGGCTGAAATGTGCACAGGTGTGACGAGAATGGTGATCAGAAATGTTTTTGTATCATGTTCTTATAAGATATGCTACTTTTTTTTCGTAATGATGGTGATAACATAGTTGTTTTATCAGTAACTGATGACACTGATAATGGTAGTTGATAAAAGGTATTATGATTTTGATAGTAATTGTACTGATAATACGATTAATGATATATAATGATAATCCTGATAATGATGATGATAATAAAAAATTATAACAATGATAATACTGCCCTCATTAATATTATCTGTAGTAGTAGTAGTAGTAGTTATGATGGTGATGATAATAGAAAAATAATAATATTGATAATACTGCCGTCATTAATATTATCTGTAGTAGTAGTATTGGTGGTGGTGGTGGGGTGGTGGTGGTGGTGGTGGTGGTGATGGTGGTGGTGGTGGTGGTATCATTATATAATCATTACCCTTATCATTATTATTGTTATTATTTTTCTTAATTATTATTATTATTGTTATTATTATTATTATTATTATTTATTATTATTATTATTATTATTATTATTATTATTATTATTATAATCATTATTATTATCATTATTATTATTGTTATTACTATTATCATTATCATTATCATTATTATTATTATTATTATTATTATCATTATTATTATTATTATTATTATTATTATTATTATTATTATTATTATTATTATTATTATTATTATTATTATTATTATTATTATTATTATTATTATTATTATTATTATTATTATTATTATTATTATTATTATACCACCACCACCACCACCACCACAACTATTATTTATTGTTTTCACTGGAGAATGACGCCGAAACACTCCTCAGCAGCAGCCACCACACTCTTCAGGCAAAGCACGTTCACTGAGCGCTGTATCGGGTTGCCTCAACACAGTGATACACGACACACACTGGGCAATGTTCAGCACCTGGCCGGTGTGACGTGACAACGACGCATACCATCCACTACCAACTTCCTATTTAAATCCTTGCAGAGTAGTTCACACGCCACAAACACACTCTTGTCCTTCCTACTCTATAACTTACAAACTTCTTATTTTCCTCGCACTAGATCACTTCCGTGCTTAACAAAATAAGTCGTTAATTCCTTCCCGGCGACAAAGTGTGTTGAGTGCGGCGGTGTGGTGTCCGCGGCTACTCCAGGTCGCCACCCTTGGGAGGGGTCGCAGGCAACACTGTGGTAATGGCAGGCGACGCGAGGCCCTTCCATCTCCGCCCCGCCCCCTTCTGGATCAGGGCGGGAAAAGAGGGGAGCTGAGAGGACCTAGCGTGGCAGGGAGGATGCTGGGTGGAGGGAGGCAGGAGGAGGGACTGGGGCTGGAGAGTAATGGGAGGGTATTGATAAGGGGTGTCCCTCTTCTTTATCTTTTTAATCATCCTTATTGCAGGCTGACGTACAGCTCATGGCAGGCACTGGGTAGGTCCCCGTCCTTCCTTCGTATGCCAGGTTCTGTATGTTAATTAAATGCAGGTCGAGCAATGCAGCCTGTTTGTTCTCCTTTGTTTTCGTAATTTCCATGCGGATATCATGCAGTGTGTCATGTATTCTCTCCATTTTTTTTCCCGTAAGCTTCATCACTATTCTTGTTTTGTTACCGCACCTCCATCCTCCACCCGCCGCTGCAGCAGGATCACGTTAACTATATTTTGTGTATTTTGAAAAAGATGTTGAAAAAAACCTTAGCTTCAGAGCATACAAGTAATTTCTGCATAATTTCCTGCCGGAGGTGTCGTGCGGACCCTGTTTGTTCCTGATAACATGGCTCCCGCATGCCTCACTCCCACCCCGCCCACTGCTCACCGCCGCCCGCCGTCCGCCCACCGCCCGCCCACCCCTTCATCCCGCATGCTGCCGCTTACCACACTTTGCGTCTCTTCTGTCTTCTTTGCAAAAATCTCTTCAGCCTTTGTTTTCTTGGTCTTGAATATTCAGGCCGCCATACCTCACCACACCACACCACACCGCACCGAGCCGCAACACACCACATTACACCACATCGCTCAACACCACACCACACCTCACCACACCACACCACACACCACACACATAGCACCACATCACACCGTACCGGGTCACACCACACCACACAACACACCACACCAAACATTACATACATACCACCACGGGACGCACTACACCACATTACACCACATCGCTCAAAAGGCACACCATACCATACCACCACACTACTCCATCCTACACTGCATTAACACACATCATTCCTCACCACATGGCTTGTATTTTGCTTGCGCTTACACACCTCATTCTTATTCATTTACTATCATTTTTTCTATGCTAATATCCACTCCTAAACGCTTCCCTGTTTAATACTTTCTATCGTATTCTCTCCTCAAAAGAAAAAGAAAGAAAAAGCAGATATTTCGCCCTTTGCAGATTACTCCGTCCAAATACTGATGGAGTGAGTCTATTCATTGAAACTATCGATCTCTGCCTTATGGAATTTATTATCTTATTAGTTTCCACGAAAACATATAAAATAAAATCCTTCACCGCGACCATTCCTGTCCAGCTCCACCCTTTGCCCCCAAGCAGGAGGGGGAGGCGCTACCAGCCGTGCCTTCCTCCCCCTCCAGGCACTAACAAGGTAATGATGGCCTGTTATCGCTGGCTGTCGCGGCTCAGGGGACCACGCCCCCCTGGGACCTGATATACGGCACGAGGGCTGAGGGAAAGTGAAGAGGGAGGGACACGCTGGCCTCTCCATAATGAGATTTACGGCCGTGTGGTCTTACTGGAGGTGAAGGAAGGTCCAGGAGGAGATACGTCATCCCTGCAGTAGGCGGTGCAGGGCGATATCTGAAGGGAACAATGGAGTTTAGCGCAACGCAAAGGACTCCAAGTGGTAAACAAATAGACTCTTGGTGACGTTGTCAGGAACTTCGGCCTGCTCAGAGGCGGCCGCCGCGAGTTGTTGTTCCAAGGCAGTGACCCCGATAGTCAAGTCCTTGACATCGACACTGACCTCAGCCAGGAGCTTGAACATGTGCTGCAGGGTCACACGCCTGTGGTGCGGGAGTAGCAGCCGCGGCAGTAGGCTGTTGCACCCAACCCACAAGAGCGGAGGTGGGGACATTTCTAAGAGGCACAGGGACAGAGAGCAGAGAAGGCGATGGAGGTAGAGAGAGAGAGAGAGAGAGAGAGAGAGAGAGAGAGGAGGAGGAGGAGGAGGAGGAGGAGGAGGAGGAGGAGGAGGAGGAGGAGGAGGAGGAGAAGAAGAAGAAGAAGAAGAAGAAGAAGAAGAAGAAGAAGAAGAAGAAGAGAGAGAGAGAGAGAGAGAGAGAGAGAGAGAGAGAGAGAGAGAGAGAGAGAGAGAGAGAGAGAGAGAGAGAGAGAGAGAGAGAGAGAGAGAGAGAGAAACTTTTCTAATTTATATAGTTTTGAACAATTTTATCTGTAATTTTCCATCTTTTAATTGAATTAATGATCGCAGCAAGCCTTTACCACTCGTGCTTTGAGGTTTAATGTATTTAGAAGTGAACAACTAGTCATCCATGCCTTGTGATGTCGTCAGCTGATTAAAAGTAATCACACAGAGCCGATTCTGTCTTTTTTTCAATGGGAGGAGAGAGACAGATAGACACATTGGTTATTATTTTTTTTATGCATAGGAGTAACTGGCCAAGGGCAATAAAAGTGGGAAAAAAAAGGCCCATTGGATTGCCAGTTCCCTTTAAGGTCAAGTGAGCTACCTAAAATTTAGGGACAAATGTCGTAGAAAGATGGAAATACAGAAGCAGGCAGGGAGTTCCAGAGTTCACCAGAGAAAGGTATGAGTGATTGAGAATACTGGTTAGCTCTATGCTCGCATAACCATAACATACATCAAGAAACAAGCGTATAGCAACAAGCCGTAGCCTGCTTAAGACACTTCTGATCAAAATGTTACGTAATAGTTAATGTGCGCGTTCCGAACAGAGGTGGACCAACAGGATTCACATTACTTTATACCTACTTATATCATAATCATTACTACGAATATAAGTAACAGGCATGTTATAGTACCTATCTATGCTGTTATATCAATACCTCTGTAATAACAAACTTTCTTTTCAAATGATGAGCTAGTTAATATGGGAACTGTTGCTACGCCGATCCAGGCCGTGGCGCCACCTACCTTCCAGTTTCCCTACAGCAGTCCTTTTCATTCTTTCATGATGGCAGGAGGTGGGTGAGTTAGCAGCTACTACTACATTTAAAAGCCTGTGGTTAAATTGACATGGGATTTTGAGTCTTTTTACGATTCCAGTGACATATTAACAAGATTTCTACTCTCGAAAGGCTCTGATTGTCAGCACGGGATTTCACGAGTGTTTTTAAGGTTCTAGTGACAGATTAGCAAGACTGAGTTGACTTTCCACGTCTCCAAATCATCTTATTGCTGAAGTAAAGCTACATAACAGAACCACAGAGGGGTGAGTACGGCCATGACACAATAACTCTGGAAATATCATCAAATGCCTTCCGTGTCATTTTCAAAGCTTTATCATTAGTTATTAAGGTATTTTCGATGTTATCAACCTATCATTTACCTTTTTGTATTAATATTTAGCTAATTATTAATACAAAAAGGCTGAGATGGTGGCTGGATCGTCCCTATTTAATGACATAACCTACCTTATCTCATTATTATAGGTCTGTTTTGCCTCAATATGTAACCATGTCACTAAACTTTTAATACCAACTGTTCAGACACAGCCGCCATGACCAGGTTTTGAGTTTGGTGAAGGTGTTGATGACGTAGTGCGGGCGAGTGAACCCACCTACAGACCCCCACCGCCATCTTGGATTCTTCTTTTATTAGCTATTTCCAGCCTTATCTCTCACTATTATACGCCTGTCTTGCAATAACATGAAGCCGCGTTACTAAGCTTTAATATCAGCTATTGAGATACACCCGCCATGGGCAGGTTTACATTTTTTTAAGATTTGAGTGAGGTACAAGGATGGGAGGGGGGGGCGTCGACTCCCTCCACGGTCCTGCCGCCATCTTGGCTATGCCTGCTCCAGTCTGCCTCGAAATCCAGGATTATTTTCTTTAATTCTTGGACAGTTTATTTAGGCTCACTAGTAAGATCTGATGCTTTTTACAAGTATTTAGTTTTGTTTGAAGTGTTTTTCGTTCGTGTGTCGGGTGTAGCATGTAGTTCTTAGCGTTGCTTTTGCGTTAAATAAGGATGTTTTTGGGCGCCAAATTTTCAGGAGCTGCAGGTTTTTTTTTTTTTTTTTTTTTGAGCCAGTATCAAGTTGCTATGGTTTTAAAGAAATAGTTCATGTGTTTTAAAGCGTTTCGCCTTCTTGGTTAGTGGTATTACTGGAGCAGAATTGTTTTCTAACGGTGTCAATTTTCCAACAATAGTTTTATTGTTACCTCTTTGAATGAATTATTTCTGGCTCTGCCTCACTCTAAAATGTTGGAAAAGACTTCATATTTTTCTAAAAATGTTTCGTTCCTTTGAAATGAAAATGTGCTGATATTTCTTTTTTTTTTAAGGGTGGTCAATGTTCCAACAGTTTATATATTGTTCTTTTCAAAAATCTTTAATATTACTGAAATTTGGAATCTTTTTATATTTTTTTATGTTAGTTAAAGTATGTGCTAAAGTCAGAATATGTAAAGCATTCGGATCTAGGCCGTTTTTTCGAGGGGCCATTTTTCTAATTATTTACATAACGTGAAATAGTTCGCCTTCCCCTCTCCGGCCGGGGCGTGACGTCATCAACCCGCCAGGTCAGGTTAGGTCGTGACGTCACGAGGGCGGCAGCCTGTTAGCTGCCTTTTCTTGCTGGCTCTCTTCGTCCATATGTGGCATGATTTTTTGTGTTTTACCGTGTGTGTGTGTGTGTGTGTGTGTGTGTGTGTGTGTGTGTGTGTGTGTGTGTTTTAACGTCTCCACTCATCTTTATTTAATTAGGCATCACCGAGTGTGATGGTAGCTGCTTCACCTCCCCCTTTCCCCAAGCTACTGTAAAGTTCAACCAGTGTGGTGGTGTGGTATGGTATGGTATGGTATGGTGTGCTGAGGACAAGGCTGGCACTGCCTTCACCAATCGTGGCTTCGGTCTACCCTGCCTCGAATCCATTCTGAAACACTTATGCCGCGCTCTTCCACTACTTTCCAAGGTTCTACGTCAATATTCACTTTTATTTTCTCTCTCTCTCTCTCTCTCTCTCTCTCTCTCTCTCTCTCTCTCTCTCTCTCTGTGTGTGTGTGTGTGTGTGTGTGTGTGTATGGTGTTTTTCACCATATGCAACACATTAGCTTCTAGAAAGATTCCCATAATTACTACTACTTACTACTACTACTACTACTACTACTACTACTACTCTACGCTATGGGTCAACTCTTTTGTATTTTAGCTGAAAGTAGCTGTAAGTGAGAAGTGAGGCTGTTAATTCATTTGACAGTGCTTTAAGTATTTTATCTGTGTTAAGGTGCGTTTACATCAAGCGAATCGAATCGATTCAATTCATGAAGAATCATCTGAATCGAGTCATTTTTTAAACTACATACTTCCAGCCAGTGATGTTAATTGTACGATAATTATCGTATTTGTACGATAATATGGCTGTTTGTACGATGTACGATACATAGGTAAGAATCGTACACCAATATACGATAATTGAGTGGCAAAGTATTTTTCTTTTTTATTTGTAATAAGGTACTGCAATAATTGTGTAAAGAAAAAAATATTGATGTCAACATTTCAGAGAGAGAGAGGGGCTGGGGACTGGGAGGGAAGGAAAAGGAGAGAGACGCTGTCAGTCACAGTCAGTGTCAAGTGACAAAATGATCTTATTAGTGTGACTCTTAGTGTTAGTATGGTGAAGGGCGAGTTTTCCTTCTCTTATCATATGTTCTATTTGACGTATAACGGTATGAAAAAACAAAACATTCTCATTATGTGGCACTAATGGGCAACAATAAATAAAGGAATAAATAATAAGGGTTTTCCAGTGTAGGTTGTGTTGCGGAGAGTGATGGACTGACGATTGACTGATACGTTGACCCCTTGGAGATACATGCACATTGACACTGTACGTAAGCTTTTATCAATATACAGTTTTCATTATATATATATATATATATATATATATATATATATATATATATATATATATATATATATATATATATATATATATATATATATATATATATATATATATATATATATATATATATATATATATATATATATATATATATATATATATATATATATATATATATATATATATATATATATATATATATATACACACACACACACACACCTTTGTGTAACCTTTGTATGTGTAGTATGTCATTTGCATATGAAAATGAATGAAAATTAATGAAATGTTCAATACAGTGTATAATGCAGTTCTGATGTGTGTATATTATTTTTCCTTTGGATGTACGATAATATTAGGCAAAATACGATAATTCTGGTGGTTCGGTACGACAATGTGGGCTAGAAAAGTTAAAGGCGCTTTTTTGATAGTCCACGCTTAAGGCAGCCTTAAGCCTGGCTTAAGGCTGACGTCATTTTGTGTTCTTTCATGTCCCCAAACTTGAGCCAGAGCGTAGCCCGCCTTAAGGCAGGGCCGGCCAAACTCAAGCCAGCTGCAGAGCAGGCTCGACTTTCCGCTAGCCAGTTGTGACGTCACATGTAAATAAACAAATGATAAGACATGACGAATGAATGCTCCATTAGCTGCTGTTGATAGTTCTGCACCAAACTGAATGCTGTTTCAGTATCTTCTGGTATCTCTGGCAAGTCTGGAAACATGATGGACTGGACTGTTGATGCAGGGAGGAAAGATAGCAACTAGGATGATACCAGCTTTGAAGCGCCTGGAGTATAGAGATAGATTAAAGGCATTAAACATGTTTTCATTTGAGAGGAGATGTATAAGAGGGGATATTTAAAATGTTCTCAGATACAAACTACATAGATGTGAGATCTTTCTTTACCTTAGAGGAGGGAAGTAGGACTACAAATCATGGCAGGAAGATTAGAAAGCAAGGCTGCAGGTTAGATATAAGAAAATATTTCTTTAGTCATAGGGTGGTAGACTTCTGGAATGCATTGCCAGAGACGGTTGTAAATAGCACTAGTTTGACAATGTTTAAAAACAGATTAGATAAGCACTTAAATTTATTAGATTTATAATTATGTATAGCGCTGCATGATAGTTTTTATAAGAAATTTACTATAGTTAAACAAGACATGATCCCCATGTATGGGGACCACAAATTGTAGAGGATTTCGCTGCAGGACTTACCCTGTTAATGGGCCAAATATTTAGAATTAGTATATAATGTATTGTGTACTTGTAAGTGTAACTTTAAGTACTGATGACGAGGTCGCTGTGCGACTGATACAGGATAACCTAGATGGGCCCTGGTGGCCCTTTGCTATCCTATTATTTATGTTATGTTATGTTATGTAGGAAAGATAAGTTACAAAGCTGCAGCATATCTTGCACTTCCTGTTCGTCTGCCATCTTTATTGTTGTCATCTGTCAGCTGGTGACTGGTCACGTGATCGAAGGTCTAGCAGGCCCGTTTTCCATTGTCCCAGGTTTTGCTTAAGCCTGCCTTAAGGCGAGGTCTAGCCGTAGGGGCATTAAAAAACGCAGCTTAACATCACTGCTTCCAGCCTACTGATTCACATCATTCAGATGATTCAGTACCAAGGCAGCCTTTGGGAAGTACGGACGTATTAGCTTTTGCAGAAATAGCAGTGTTACAGTGGGTGAGGAAGCGTTGGCGTAGGCGTCGGCAACGAATATAGTTGCATGCAGTTAATTCTAGAAGACCTGAATTTGAGAGCTTTGGACATTTGTTCTCAGATTTGGTCAATAATCCGGAAAGGTTTTAGGACTTCTTTTCGATAACCACAGAATAATTTAAGATGTTGGTGGAGCTTGTCACCAACAAGAAGTACTAGGCCTACAGCAGAAGCCATGTCAGTTCGTGACACTCTGAAAGAATTTGTGTGTGTGTGTGTGTGTGTGTGTGTGTGTGTGTGTGTGTGTGTGTGTAAGAGGGAGAACTACCAAGGGGAAAATTAATTATAAAAAAAAGGCCCACTGGAATTGTAGTCTCCATAAAATATTCAAAGAGTTAGTCAAAATTCAGGACAAATGTCTCGACACCTTTCTCTTAAAAGAATTTAAGTCATAGAAAGTTGGAAATAAAGAGACAGGCAGGAAGTTCCAGAGTTTACCAGTGAAAGGTATGAATGATTGAGAATACTAGTTAACTCTTGTATTAGAGGGTTGGACAGAATAGGGATGAGAGGAAGAAGAAAGCCTCGTGGAGCGAAGCCGCAAGAGGGGAGGCATGCAGTTAGCAAGATCAACAGAGCAGTTAGCATGAAAATAGCGATAGAAAGGAATCCAACATTTCGGCGGTGAGAAAAAGGCTGAAGACAGTCAGTCAGAGGAGGAGAGTTGATGAGACGAAAAGCTTTTGATTCCACCCTATCTAATAAAGCTGTATGAGTGGAACCCCCAAACATGCGAAGAGTACTCCATACAGGGATGGATAAGGCCCTTGTACAGAGTTAGCAGTTGAAGGGGTGAGAAAAACTGGCGGAGACGCAGCAGAACGCCTAACTTCATAGAAGCTGTTTTAGCAAGAGATGAGATGTGAAGTTTCCAGTTAAGATTATGAGTAAAGGACAGACCGAGGATATTGAGTGTGGAAGAGGGAGACAGTTGAGTGTCATTGAAGAAGAGGGGATAGTTGTCTGGAAGGTTGTGTCGAGCTCCTAGATGGAGGAATTGAGTTTTTGAGGCATTGAAAACTACTAAGTTTTCTCTGCCCCAATCAGAAATCTTAGAAAGATCAGAAGTCAGGCGTTCTGTGGCGTCCCTGCGTGATCTGTTGACTTCCTGAAGGGTTGGTCGTCTCTGAAAGGACGTGGAAAGATGTAGGTGGTATCATCAGCGTAGGAGTGGATAGGGCAAGAAGTTTGGTTAAGAAGGTCATTAATGAATAATAGAAAGAGAGTGGGTGACAGGACAGAACCCTGAGGAACACCACTGTTAATAGATTTAGGAGAAGAACAGTGGCCGTCTACCACGGCTGCAATAGAACGGTCGGAAAGGAAACTTGAGATAAAGTTGCAGAGAGAAGGATAGAAACCGTAGGAGGGCAGTTTTGAAATCAAAGCTTTGTGCCAGACTCTATCAAAAGCTTTTGATATGTCTAACGCGACAGCAAAAGTTTCACCGAAATCTCTAAAAGAGGATGACCAAGACTCAGTAAGGAAAGCCAGAAGATCACCAGTAGAGCGACCTTGACGGAAGCCATACTGGCGATCAGATAGAAGATTGTGAAGTGACAGATGTTTGAGAATCTTCCTATTGAGGATAGATTCAAAAACTTTAGACAAGCAAGAGATTAAAGCTATAGGACGGTAGTTTGAGGATTAGAACGGTCACCCTTTTTAGGAACAGGCTGAATGTATGCAAACTTCCAGCAAGTAGGAAAGGTAAAAGTCGATAGGCATAGTTGAGTTTGGCCAGGCAAGGTGCAATCACGGAAGCACAGTTTTTGAGAACAATAGGAGGGACCCCATCAGGTCCATAAGTATTCCGAGGGTTTAGGCCAGTGAGGGCATGGAAAACATTATTACGAAGAATTTTAATTGATGGCATGAAATAGTCAAAGGAAGGAGAATAGGGAGGACAAGCTCAGAATCAACCATCAACATTTGATTGAAGAGTTCAGCTTTAGAGACAGAAGAGATGGCAGTGATGCCATCAGGATGAAATATAAAAAGGAAAGATGAAGAAGTAAAGTTATTGGAGATGTTTTTGGCCAGATGCCAGAAGTCACGAGGGGAGTTAGAGTTTGAAAGATTTTGACATTTTCTATTTATGAAGGAGTGTTTGGCAAGTTGAGGAACAGACTTGGCATGATTCCGGGCAGAAATATAAAGTGCATGAGATTCAGGAGATGGAAGGCTCAAGTACCTTTTGTGGGCAACATCTCTATCATGTATAGCACGAGAACAGGCTGTGTTAAATCAAAGTTTAGAAGATTTAGGTTGAGAAAAGAATGTCAGACACTGAAAGAATACTTTGTCTCGCCAGGTGGCGCTGTCGAGTGGCAATACAGAATGATCCACTGATACATTCACTCTTTATTTAAGCTTAACGGTATACTACGGAGGATATTAAAACAAATACAGTTATGTTAATTCTATTATTTTGTCATATTTACTTTTACTTTGTGACGTGCCAGGCTGTAGTATTTAGTGAACGAAATCAGAGGCACAGGGGGTAATATAAGGAAGTTTACACCACTCCCCACTCTGGCTGGTGCCTGGCTGACTGGCGATCACTTTGTACCACGCCTTTCAGAGGTAGACGATACACACTACAGTTGCCAAATGAAAATATAAAACCATGTCCATAACGCTTTCTGTTGTCATTCTTTTTTTTTTATTTTTTAACATGCAGAATAATATTGTCTAATAATTCATAGGCTACAGCAGTTCCTTTCCAGCTATGGTTCAGCACAATACGTGTACATGATTTCGGTGCACAGGATCACTAGGATCATAATGAACGTTATTCTCTTACTAAATTGATTAGGACGTCCACTAGCATGGTGCTTACTCCTCAGCTGAATCGCCTTGACTGATGAAAAAAAATTGGTCCAAACCAATCATTGATTCTGAATCGCCATGAATCGCCATGATCTGAATTAACTCGATTCGCTTGGTGTAAACGGTTACATTGAAACTAATGTGGCGAATCAACATGATTCATAAATCATGTTGATTCTTCATGAATTGAATCGATTCGATTCGCTTGGTGTAAACGCACCCTAGTGTTTGTGAATGAAAAGTGAGCCCGGGAGAGGGGAGAGGGTGTAGGGAGAGCAAGAGACATATATAGAGTACAATTTACCCATTCACTTACTTTTTATCCACTGACTCCTAGCTTACACTAGGTATTAAAATCGTTGGATGCAGCCATATGGGAAGATTGGTCAACCATTTGCACTGAACTGACTACTGACTCTCGCTGGGCTGAACTGGCAGTGTATGTGTGCATGCGGCTTTCATTATACTCGTATAACGGCTACAGTGCTGGCGGGAGACGAGCAGGATTTCCTTGTCTCCTCAAATAGTTTACAGTGGCAAAGCAGCCGATGGACTCAACCGCTTAAGGTACTATTTCTCATGATCAGGAATCTTTTATACTCTCGTTTCTTTTAGTATTCTACCCGATATTCTGAAACGCTTAGCGCTCTCACCACAATTATTTTCAAAGACATACAGAAATTATCAGCCGAGTTCTCAAATGTCTCTCCTTATGATAGTGGAAAAATCTTGTTAGTTTGTCGCTAGAACCATAAAAAAGCATCTTTAAAATTATGAGTAATGATAAATAGAACTTTTGAATATAATGGAGATGTTGCGCAGTTCGAAACCATTACACTACGTTTTCTAGCTTTTTGGTGAAATTATTCTTTGCCGTCATTCACATCCTCATTCCTGACTTCCTTTATCGATGTTCAGAACAAGGTGGCGCCGTCATCTTGGAATTTCCATATGCACACTTTTTTTCGAACCTTAATGTATGAAGGTCCGCTCAGCTCACTCCACTCACTCGACCTCCAAGTAGTAGTACTCCAGCTTGCGGCGCGGCCACACCTCCCGCCCACGCCCGCGTTCATCACACACCCGCCCTCGTAAGTTGCTTCGAAGCGGGGTATGCAGCAGTGAGGTATCAAAAGTATTTATCACTAAGACGAGACAATTGAACATTATCGACATTAATTAAACTCGCTAAAATTGCACAAGCCAGAATGTTGGAATAATCTCATGAAATTTATAGTGAACAAATGCTTTCAGTCCAGCCATGTCTATAGTCATTGTTTTATTATCGAGTTCAGAAAGGTTTACATATTGGATTGAATCGATTGACATCATGACGGGAAGGAAACTATGTGCTCCCGCCTCCCAGTGCCAAAGAACGCGATGTACAGCAGCAGCAGACTCTACCATGTACGTAAGAGAACTTTATCCTCAAGTGAATTGTTCAGGTATTAGACCTTGAGGACAGAGACGATACACATAACGAAAAATAGTGCGGTAATGATCCAAATATTCGTGTGTGGTGTGGTAATATTCTTTACCGGCCACACACACACTGCTCCAGCCAGCCCTTCAAACCTCACCAACCGGAGGTCGATGGCACGGGAATTTTTAAGCGTTTGCCGCGTGTACCTGTCACGAAGGAGAGTTTTTGTGGCCTCCAGGGTTTCCTTGTCAGTCGCGTTGCACGAGCGTATATACTGTTTTACCCCTTCCTTCCTTTCACTCTCTCATTGCGATATGTAACAAGGCACAACAAGTACTGTACAATATTTACAAGAACCTACACAGAGGAAAGGAGGGATTAAAACTAGAGGTTTCCCAATTACTAATCCAGTAGAATATTTAGAGAAAGTTGTAGAATAGAGAGAAATGTTTGAGAGCGGTTTGCGGTGAAGGGGCGACGCGTGAAGCAACAGTGAATGGATTAAAGCTTTCAGTTGTAGATGTACTCCCCTCGGTGGTGAAGACGAGGGTTCATGCTTAGTTAGGAGGAAGAAGGCAAGAAACAATGGGATTCTCTCTCTCTCTCTCTCTCTCTCTCTCTCTCTCTCTCTCTCTCTCTCTCTCTCTCTCTCTCTCTACGCACGCACGCACGCACCACCCGCCATCTGTTGACTTTTAGAAGTACATGGTTGGGTTTTGCCCCTCATTTTTGTAACTACTTATAAATTGCTGTATTTTATGCTTCGTTCTTGGCCTCGTTATTGTGTATCTCTGGGAACAACTGTGGGTGTTATTCAAGTGTGTATTGGTGTCACTCTTGTTTTCCCTTCACGTCTTAATTGCATTCCAGTGTGAGATATTAAATGATGCTTACATCTTCCTCATATATGTACATAAGCGGAACTATTTATTCTCTCTCTCTCTCTCTCTCTCTCTCTCTCTCTCTCTCTCTCTCTCTCTCTCTCTCTCTCTCTCACACACACACACACACACACACACACACACACACACACACACACACACACACACACACACACACGGGCTAGCGGTGCTATCTCCTTTGGTGCTGACAGCCAAGGGAGGGGAGAGACCGCTGCCGTGGCTGCATGGTGTGGTCCTCCTACAATCTTTTCCCTCCACCAGATAAAGGCACGCAGGACACAGAGACAGATGTTAGGAATCGTGGATGTTGAGGAGATAGTTTACTAATAGACTGATACATTATTTATACATTACACATTTTTACCGAAGGTTTAGATATGAAAAATTATATAGTTATAGTGTTCAGGTAGGAAAAAGTATCGTTGAGTTAATTGCACGGTAAAGTTGGTGTCTAGAGATTGATTGATTGCATAGGTTTGTATTTTTAAACCTTTTGTTCCCCTGAAATGTTACAAAATCTATCAGTCAGATTATCAAAGCTGTGTTTCTTAATGGTGGAGTGGAATCCTCGTTAAGCTACTGTATAACCGCTGACACACAAAAAAAAAAAATCTTGAGAGCATTAATGACAAAAAAATGTCCTCTTAACCTCTTAACTGGGACGCATTTTTACCATCAGTTCGAGTATGATTAAACGATTTTATTTACATTAGGAAGGATTTAAAGAGGTCAGAAAATTATTGGCCAGAATCTTTACTATTTTGATCCCCACGTAAGTTTCTGAAGCTGTTTAAAATCACTAAATAGTAAGTAGAATAAATATGAAAATGCGTCATAGCACTGAAGGGATTAAAATGTGTTGAGGTAAGACCCAGAACAGAGTGAATGCAGGCTGCAGATGCTGTGGTGTTTCAAGGATGTGGTGGTGCAAACGATTTCTGGGAAACTCGCGCACTTGCCGCACGAAATGAATAAATAAAAAAAAAAATTATGCTCATATGCAAACTGTGCTTCCGTCTTCATTGAGTATGAAATAAAAAAAAAAAAGTAACATGTTTCATAAAGTGTGTGTGTGTGTGTGTGTGTGTGTGTGCGTTTGTGTGTGTGTGTGTGTGTGTGTGTGTGTGTGTGTGTGTGTGTGTGTGTGTGCGTGTGTGCGTGTGTGTGTGCGTGCGTGCGTATGTGCGTGTGTGTACGAAAAAAATGGACATTCGGTAAGGCAGCTTAAGGAGGTGCTGGGCAACAGTGTCGGCTTTCCTCTATATTTGGAAATGTGAATCAAGTGTGAGGATAGGTAGAAATAAAGGAAAAATAACTTAATAAAAGGCGAGGGGTCTTTACCGAAATCTATTGAGTTTACTGCATCACAAAGGATTCAGTAATAAAACATTTTTAAAGCATCCAAATAGTTTCCTTCTCGTTCCTCCAGAATCCAGAGCAGCGCATCCTGTCTGGCGGCGGTCATTCCCAACACTGCGATGATGGTTTTATGCGGGGCGAGGCGCAGCATGGCGGTGCTGTGCCTGGCCGCTGTCTTCTCCCTGAATGACGCAACAGTCTCAGCCTCAACAGCTCCCACGGACACCAGAAGGACTATCTACCTCCCCTTGACCGACGCCCTCAGCTACGAACAGATTGTGAAGGTGAGTGTGCCTTCTTGAGCGTGTCAGTGTAAGACGAATGTTTGAGGCTTGTGTGAAAGATTTCAAGAACAGGTTTTTCTTTCCCTTTATATGTGTATAATATGTGCAGACGCTACAGAGATATCGTAATTGTTCTCTGCCTTCTCGTATCTGGGATGACTCTGCTCTCCAATATAATCCAATTTATCCTATCATCTTTAAAAGAACTGCCTGTCTGAATGATTAGCCAACACTTCAGATTGTGACTATCAGGCTCAGCAATTACAAACTCATCTTGTTTGGCTACCACTGCACATAACCCAGATGTGAACACAGCTTATCTATAACTACACACATTTTCCATTGCTACATAATCATCTCTGAGTAAGTATGAGAGTGTAAGATGCTACTGCCTAACATCCCTTTTTCTGGTAAACTCTGAAACTCCTTGCCTGCATCTATTTCCTTCTATCTATTACTTGGACTCTTTCAAGAGGAAGGTTTCAAGGAGCTTATCCTGCCTTGCGCCTGGAGCCCAAGGCAGGGAATTGGCAGCAGGTCCTTCTTTTCTTCTGTGGCCTCAAACTTCACTAGTAGTCGTCCACTTACAGCACCTCACACTAGGCAAGGGGTCGCCATAAGCAGATCAGTGTCTACCATTCACCAGATGGTACCGTGAGGGGTCCTATAGGGATGATAAGGACTCCTTCTATACAGTCTGGTGGTGAGTGGTGAGTACGGATCCCTGCTTATAATGACAGCGGGCTGAACAACTCGCCATAAACGAGGGCACGCTGTGCGCCATGCACCAGCACTGACAGTTCCAGTGGTCCTTTAAGGGGTGAAAAGGACTCACTTCATGACAATGTTTGGGGAGTGGTGTGTAGCGGGTCATTGTTCATGGCGATCAGTGTAAGGCGCAGTGAGGTTGAAGCGTCACTCGTCCCACGGGACTGAGATGGATCCTTAAGGGGTGAAAAGATTCGTCCCAGTGCCTGTGTAGGCAAGCAGACTTAAAAATCGTTTCGCTATCGCCGTTGTTGTTTTCTTCATTGTGGAAACTCGCATCGCTGTAATGGGAAATGGAATCGCATCGTTATCGTGGAAGCTGGAAATTGGAATCGCATCTTTATCGTGAAAACTCACATCATGCATCGTTATCGTATTATCTTAATTAAATTTCTTATCATTAATCGTCTTATATACCTAATAAGTAGAAGTACAAGTCCTCTATGATAAAAACCCTGACCTAAGAAGACTCTTCTCTCGTTCATTTTACCGATTCTTTCTTCCCTTAGGCATCTTTTCCCACGTCTATTCTGGGTCGTCATTTCCTTTTTACTGTTACTGATTTCTTCTCTCTCAATCCTTACATCTCATTCTTACCTATCTTCACTTTTTTTCCCCTTGACAGGCTCACTTTTTTCTTATTTTTCCTCTCTACAGTCTTATCTTCTCAGTATTCTCATCATCATTTATTCATCCTTCACCTCAGTCCCTATAAGAACATAAGAACAAAGTAGAATAAGGAAGGCTGCAGGAATCCCCCAGGCTTGCACGTGGTAGTCCCTGTATGAGAGGTGTCTATAGCTATTTCCACCTTGCATCCTCATCTATTAATTTGTCTAACTTTCTTCTGGAGTTCCCTAATGACTCAGCACTAACAACTTGGTGATTGAGAGCGAGGACACCTGCCACGTATTTCTTTTATCATAGGTCACTTATTGCCAGTATAAAGACCAACACCGTTCCGTAGAAACTTCTTAATTGCTTTTTTGTTCTTTTTTCAATTCGTATTATTATTTTTCTTTGTATTATTATTATTATTATTATTATTATTATTATTATTATTATTATTATTATTATTATTACTATTATTATTATATTATTATTATTAACAATAGTGGTTAAAATCTATTATTTCTGCAGTACGTCCTCGTATTCTTGTGTACATCTCCTTTTCCTTCACCGAGAGAACCTGGATCACAATAATCTAATGTCACGTGACTGTTTTGTTTGTCTTTTTTTTTTCCACGAGATTTGTATCCATAGATGTCTATTTGCCATCTGTTGTGGCTGCGTAGTTGCACAGTTTGTTTGAATCTGTGGTGACGTAGTTTACAGTTTAATCTTTTTTTTTTTTCTTCTTCTTCCAGGCCGGGTACGTGGTCGTGGTGGTGGCGGCAATCATATCCGTGTGGTACCTTCACTTCAGTGGCAAAGGCATACACACCATAAAGTTTCCCGGCCACCCCGCCCTGCCACCCCATGCCGTGCCCTCCAGGCTCCACAGGTGAGGTTGAGAAGATTTCCCTGCTTGTGAACTTTCTCATGACACTAATTGGAGCATACTTGTGACAGTAAACTAACCCCCTGTTACTTTGATAATGTTGAAAATAGGAAGATGATGATTAGTTATTCAATCAGTTTCTGTACATACAACACTGCTACTAGTTTTTAAAAATAAGATTCTGCATACTGTTCATAGGATAAATCACCAGCCACTCTTGAGCCAATGAAGCTTTTCTCGCTAGAATGGTTTGCAAAGATGATGATAGACAGTTAAAGTCAATGATGAACGTTTAGCTAAAAAAGAAAGGACGTTATATTAGACGAGTTGTATTTTGATTTTTTTTTTCTCTGTAATCTACACAACCTGTTAAGAACATGGTAATGTTGTTAGAGAATCGTAACTGAGTGTTGGTGGGATTTATAACACGTATGCAAATTCTGTACTGTTGTGTTCATACTCGCACACCGGACGACCAGATGTGCTTTGAAGAGAGAGAGAGAGAGAGAGAGAGAGAGAGAGAGAGAGAGAGAGAGAGAGAGAGAGAGAATACAATACATTAAAGATTATTATCAGGAGCCTCACCATCTTAGTCTCAGTGAGGAAAATACCGTGCGGTTTAGAGGCTTAGGAGTGAGGCTCCGCTAACAGATAGATAGATTTGGGATCATAAGTGTTGTTTGAAATAAAAAAAAAATTGAGTGATGAAAACGTTAAACACCTTGGTGGTGACCCTGCTTGGGAACACCACTGGCTGATGCCCTTCTAGATGAGGACTTATAGGGTGTTAAACTTTCTCTCTCTCTCTCTCTCTCTCTCTCTCTCTCTCTCTCTCTCTCTCTCTCTCTCTTATAATATACATCTTTACTTCATGTTTCTGATATTGTGTTAATCTCTTGGTAGTTTCAGACAGTTGAGAAGCATTCGAGTACTTGTAATATTACCTTGTCTGTAAAGGATGTACTGTACTAACTGGTGAGTAGTGTTACTGGAAGGGCGCGGTCAGAGATAGGACATGGGAAGGTCAGCGGCACCTTGCACCACCCTATTGTCTCTCTCACAAGCACCTACAGGCCAGCCTTGTGTAACCGACCCGTAGCACAAAGTCTTCCTTCCTCTTTGCTATGGTCGATCTTGCCAACACAGGCTCAGTCATATAGAATTCTTACTAACTCTTTCACCATTACGTTCGTCTTTTAAGGTTTACAACATTGTGAAAATTTGTTGCATAAACTCACACAAAATAAATGAGACACCAAGTCTTGCTCTCTGCTGTGGTTCATCTTGCCATCACAGGTTCAGTCACACAGGATTCTTCTCCATTATGTTGGTCTTTTAAGGTTTACAACATTGTGATTTTTTTCCTCTTGTCAGGTACAGAACTATCTAAAAGACTATTACAAAATGGACGTCATAGAAGCTTAGAATTGCTCAGCGGTGAAAGGGTTGATATCCAACAAAGCCACAACAAGCAATGCCAGTAGGAGCACAGTTCACTCATAGAACTCACCGGTCTATCTATTCCAGAAGAGGTTTCTTTTCTTTTCTTTTCTTTTTTCATTTTCTTTAACATGCGGGATTTCCTTTGGTGTTTACGTCTGTTTACGTACAGCCATTATTGATTTCAGTACATTTTTGCCAATCAAAAATGCAGGTGGCAGATATACGCATACGCACTGTACCTCTGAAATCCTGAGTGGCGTTGTCTGTCATCAGGATGGAGGACTTCCCGAGCAGCCTGCCCTTCCTCAGCCTGCTCCTAGACGCCTTAGACCTGTATCAGTAGGACGCGGTGCACCATGCTGCTGTACCTTCTGACGCGCCTCACAAACACCTATGCAATCCTTAAGTGATAAGTTGTGGTAGCAGTAGCCGAGGCAACAGCATCTGTAGCAGCAGTAGTAGTAAGTAGTAGTAGTGATTTCATGTGCTTGTTGCAGCTACAGTATTTATTTATTCATTTATATGTTCATTCATTTATTTATTTATTTATTTATTTATTCAGATATTATTCTGATTATTGACTTCTTTATCTGACTTAACCATCTATTTATTTATTCTTTTTTTTTTTTTTTTTTGCTTGTTCGATATTTTGTATGTTTACTAATTAGTTTTCGTATTTGTTTGCTAATTATTTGTTTGTCTATTGGTTACCATCAAACAAGTGACATAGCAAGTAAATGATAGATCTCACGCAGATTTCAAAAGAATGATCCGAATGTTGCCTTTATGAAGTAATTATGCTAAAAGATTCTTAATACATTCCATTGCTGCTTCTAAAAGACAACGTGATGATGACGATCAACTCTGCATTCCTCTGAATCACAAACCACCTTCACGGAACCACAACAAAAGTTGCTGGATGTCAGTTGTTCACATACTCTGTGTTGAAGCAGTTTCATTTGGAACTCCTGAGCTAAAGCAGTACAAAGTAGTCCCTATCATTCATGCTATTGTTATGTCACCTCTATGAACACAGACTTGAGAGACTGTTCGACCTTCCCCTCCTCCCCACCACGTTTTGCTATGAATAACTATGTTAATTACCTCTTTTCTTTTTAGTTTCCGTCGTCCACAGTCAAGTTTCCTGTATGAGTAAAATAAATTATCAATGTAGCATTTTAATTTCCTCTCGATCTTCCCACCAGTCAAGACCGTAGGTTGTAAATGGTTTCGCTTCCGTGTTACATCGTCTCATTATTATTTGCCAATTGTATTACTGGTCACTACATCGCTGTTCGCTCAATGTATTGCGAATTAGCGGCAATTATTATTTTATCTTACTTTATTTTTTTTATTAATTATTTATCATTTCATCTATTCATTTATTTATTTATTTTATTTGTTTATTCATTTATTTGTTTTATTTTTATTTTTATTTCATTTTTATTTTTTTCTTGCGAGTGAAGAAAAAAAAATTTTCTTGTTTCAATATTGTCGTAATCCCTCCACAAAAAGCAAGCTAGTTATGTGCACATCTGCATGGATGAGAACTTTAATTCACACTTTCACAACAAGTAGTTAGAAACCTTGTCTAGTGCAGGTGAAAGGAACTCATGTCATCATATCATCAATGTTAATCATAAAAAAAAAACTTGTATGTTTCAGAACTGCACTTCTTGTTGTTGCCGAAGCTGAATTACCTCATATATGCATTTCAGGAGCCCTGTGCCGTAATAACAATATGTTGTCCTTATGTAACGAGTGAGGCTGGCATTCTCTTGAATACAAGCACTGATAAAGTATATAATACGCTGGTTATATTTCATCTCATTGTAATAGTCGTAATACTCCTACGATCGTATTTTCCTTAGTGACATCACTGTGATACATTGATAGAATGGACGTAAAGAAAATAGAATATGAGATTAATTTGATATTTGACAAGTTTCTCAAGAGACTGTATTGCCGAATAAAAAGTACCTTTTAAAACTTGTATATGGTCATTGTAAAGATTGATCGATACTGAAGGGAGATATGGGAGGAATATAAGAACAACAAGCTAATGACCTGCTGACGTCATGAGCGCGGGGTGATACATGACGACCATTTGTCACGTCTCGCCTTGTTAGGGTTTAGATTTAGTACATTACGAACATTGTCATATCAGTGAGTAAGAAATATGTTAGTTGTGAATACCGAGAAGAAAAAAAAATTAATGACGAGTAAGAAATATGTGAGAAGAGTGAGGGGAATGGGCGGACGTAAGAGGGAATGGTGAACTTGGCGGCCTGCTCCTCTTGGGGTGGCAGTTAGCGGTTTAGCGCCGCACATTCACTGGTGTACTGCAACGCTGCGGCACGTGTGTTTCTCAGCGCAAGTTGAATCTGTTGTCGTGGCCTTTTGGACCGTGTGTGTGGTAATAGTGATACTTCCTCTGTTATAAACTAAAATGAACTGAGGGGATGAAATTAAAGGACTTCTATGTATCTATGAGGGTCAGCGATTGTTGGGAAACGAGGTAATGGTAGTACCTATATAAGCAATTATCTGGAACTTTTTTTTTTTTTATCCTTGTTTTGACCAAGGACTGAGACTGTCTCCTGTTCCATTCCTGTCTAGAAAATGTAGGTGGCCGTACTTTACCTCAGCTGGTAGCGCCGCCCATCCAAGGCCTTGGCACATGGAGTAGATTTCCTTTCTCCGCATCGCCCTTTTGTCCCAATCTTGGTTAACTGGTACGGTGGTACTCCTTTTTATTTTCAGAGTATGGTGAACCTAGAACCGGCAGTCGTCCCACAGAAATACCATGTATCATCCATGGTAAGGTTTCAAACCAAGCTCTTACAATGCAGTCAGATGCTTTGAGGTGGGCACACACACACACACACACACACACACACACACACACACACGTGTCAATTTACGACTGAAATTGGAAGTCGGTAGTTTCCGACTGAATATTGGTGCCTAGCGACTGGAAATAAATCACAAAACAATACCAACATATTAGTCTTGTTCAGTTGATTTGCGACTTTGTTTACGTTGTGACGTCACGGAGAAAGGTTTGAAAATGTGGTGTCGTTGTAGAGAATAAGATTTTGAAGTTGATGAGGGAAAAAAAAGAGCACATCTGAGACAGAGTGAATTCTACAACAAAAAAAGCTTACGCAAATCGGCCATCGATGAGATCGCTGCCACTCTCCGATGACTACTTCCCTCTATGCAGGGTGTTGTTGAAGGTGAGGATTGAATACTTACGATGATTTAATTTGATCGCAATCGTCAATTGTCACCAGAGTAAGACACTTTGTTGGGTAGCTGTTTGTTTACATCCCCAACTAGCTTATACTTCCCAGTCTCTATGTGTAAACGTGTTCCGACTAGAGGGGCTCAGTCGATACTCATAGCGACTTGCAGTTTTAGTCGCATATTGAATCCGCCTTTACTGTTTGAACTGAATAATATTGTACTATTATTTTACTGTACATGCTATCGGAGATTTTCATTTCATAACATCGAGGCTTCACTGATTGATACCTTGGAGAGACCAAGACCAATGTTCAGTTAAAGCCAATGGATCCCCAATGGATGCCTGTGCAGAATACATACAACTCCTCAAATGGAGATGAGGTGATAACGTGTTGGGGATTATTATGAAAGGGGCAAGAAAGTCTGAGAAGTAAGTTTTCATTAAAGCATGAAAAATAGTGAATAATTTATGGCCCATTATTGTCATTTTGTTTTTCTTTGCATCCTTAGGTTTGAATATTTTAGTAGATAGCATCGGGCATGTGCGCAGCGCAGTGAACGTTGGCAACGTTTGCACCAGTTCGGTACCAGCGCGGAAGGTAAACACAGGATCGAAGATGTCAACAAAAACGGAGGTGAGCACAAGAATTTTGCTTCCAATTTCACCATAAGTAGGAGAGGTACAACATGCATATCGTACAAGTGGATTCGCCACAGCCTGGGGAAAATGTGTGTGCACCAGTGAATGGAGTGAGGCCTTGGCGAGGGTGTGGTGGCAATGTGTGTGTGTATGATGAACCACCTCCGGCACCCGGCGTGAGGGAAGGCGGCGCTCCTCACACCGGGTGGGGGTTACTTTGGTATTTACCTGTGCACTCAGTGTTGGGGTGGCCAGGTGGCACTGCATTATCAGCCCAGCCTTAGGGATTAATAAGTATAAATCCAATGGATAATTTTGGTTGGAATTTACCAATAAGTAAATACAACCGTGGATCAAATTTATTTTAGATTATAAAAATCAACAACGCAATAACATAACATAACATAAATAATAGGATAACAAAGGGCCACCAGGGCCCATCTAGGTTATCCTGTATCAGTCGCACAGCGACCTCGTCATCAGTACTTAAAGATACACTTACAAGTACACAATACATTATATACTAATTCTAAATATTTGGCCCATTAACAGGGCTAAGTCCTGCAGCAAAATCCTCTACAATTTGTGGTCCCCATACATGGGGATCATGTCTTATTTAACTATAGTAAATTTCTTATAAAAACTATCATGCAGTGCTATACATAATTATAAATCTAATAAATTTAAGTGCTTATCTAATCTGTTTTTAAACATTGTCAAACTAGTGCTATTTACAACCGTCTCTGGCAATGCATTCCAGAAGTCTACCACTCTATGACTAAAGAAATATTTTCTTATATCTAACCTGCAGCCTTGCTTTCTAATCTTCCTGCCATGATTTCTAGTCCTATTTCCTCCTCTAAGGTAAAGAAAGATCTCACATCTATGTAGTTTGTATCTGAGAACATTTTAAATAACTCTATCATATCCCTCTTATACATCTCCTCTCAAATGAAAACATGTTTAATTCCTTTAATCTATCTCTATACTCCAGGCGCTTTAATGCTGGTATCATCCTAGTTGCTCTTCTCTGAACTGCTTCTAACATGTTGATATCCTGCCTATAGTGGGGTGACCAGGCCTGTATGCAATACTCTAAATGGGGCCTAACATAGGAATTATATAAGCTACGCACCACTTCCTTACTTTTATAACTAACATTTCTATTTATAAAACAATGAATTCACGATTACTCTTATAGATGCCAGTTAACTGTAATGTTGAAAAGCATCTCAGGCATTTATTCATGGTGAGTTGTTAGTTTCACCTGACCAACGATTTTCTGATGTTTATGTTTTTCCAGTGAGACTTTTTGATAACATAACATAAATAATAGGATAACAAAGGGCCACTAAGGCCCATCTAGGTTATCCTGTATCAGTCGCACGGCGACCTCGTCATCAGTACTTAAAGATACACTTACAAGTACACAATACATTATATACTAATTCTAAATATTTGGCCCATTAACAGGGCTAAGTCCTGCAGCGAATTCCTCTACAATCTGTGATCCCCATACATGGGGATCATGTCTTATTTAACTATAGTAAATTTCTTAAACTATCATGCAGCGCTAAACATAATTATAAATCTAATAAATTTAAGTGCTTATCTAATCTGTTTCTAAACATTGTCAAACTAGTGCTAATTTACAACCCTCTCTGGCAATGCATTCCAGAAGTCTACCACCCTATGACTAAAGAAATATTTTCTTATATCTAACCTGCACCCTTGCTTTCTAATTTTCCTGCCATGATTTCTAGTCCTACTTCCCTCCTCTAAGGTAAAGAAAGATCTCACATCTATGTAGTTTGTATCTGAGAACATTTTAAATAACTCTATCATATCCCTCTTATACATCTCCTCTCAAATGAAAACATGTTTAATTCCTTTAATCTATCTCTATACTCCAGGCGCTTTAATGCTGGTATCATCCTAGTTGCTCTTCTCTGAACTGCTTCTAACATGTTGATATCCTGCCTATAATGGGGTGACCAGGCCTGTATGCAATACTCTAAATGGGGCCTAACATAGGAATTATATAAGCTACGCACCACTTCCTTACTTTTATAACTAACATTTCTATTTATAAAACCCAGGATCCTATTTGCCCTATTTCTTGCTTCTAAACATTGCTTTGAAAATTTCATAGTCCTGTCTATCACTACTCCTAAATCCTTTCCCTCCTCTACTGCCTCTAGCCAACATCCCTCCATCTCATAGCTAAAGTTTGTGTTTTCTTTACCTAAATGCATAACCTGACACTTTTTAGAATTAAACTCCATCTGCCACCTGTCTGCCCATGCTATCAGCCTGTCCAGGTCTCGTATTTTGTAATTGTCCTTTTCACCCTGTATTGCACATGCTATCTTAGTATCATCTGCAAACTTTGATACTTTGCTACTAATTCCTATATCTAAATCGTTAATATACACCAAGAAAAGAAGAGGTCCTATTGATATATTTATTAATTTTCACACCAGCTCACTACCAGGTGAAACCATTTTTTTCTGGTAGATTTTGACCTTTTTTTAAAATTAATCTACACCATTTCTGTTACACATCAGGACTTCTTTATTTTTCCCTCCCCATCCCTGTCCCTTACAAATCACCATCACCACTACTCCCTGAAGGTAAACCACCCTATTTTAAGTTATCTATTTGACCCAAACTAACTTGACTTTAACCTAACCTAGTTAAGGTGACACGCACCACTGGTGCGTCTTCCTCAAAACAAATGAACTTTACCTAATCCAGCTAAACTGATCTAACCACAGCAAACTAGCCTAACCTGATTAGCAACACTAAGAAATTAATATGAAGTTGTTACCTTATTTCTCTTCATAAAATCTGACAATACAATGGACATAATTGAGGCAACATCCTGGCTGTTCACACGTCTTACTTAGACTGATTCAAATAGTCGCTTCTCTCCACAAACTATTCTGATTGGTTAGATTTATTGTGTATTGTTTTTGTTGGCCAGTGGCAGCATGCAAAAGAACCAATCGCTGTCATTCATTTCACCTGTGTGCAAATAATGTGACAATACGCACACACGAAAGAACATACCTAACGACATTCCTCAGTGCCCGGCAGTCCATCACACAGGTGGGTGTCGCCTGTTCTGTCCAAAAAGTGGTAAATTTGTAAAAATGATGTTTTTGATGTTATAAACAGTTTGTGACAGGTATGTGTGTGTTCAAATTACAGGAGATCTTCATGATTCTACCGAAGCCATACTAGTGATCAGATAAAAGTTTGTGAAGTGACATGTTTAAGAATATTTCTATTGAAGATAGATTCAAAGACTTAAGACAAACATGAGATTAAAGCTATAGGGCAGTAGTTTAAGGAATTAGAATGGTAACCCTTTTAAGGAACAGGCCAAATGTAGGTAAACTTCCAGCAAGAAGGAAAGATAGATCTTAATAGACAGTTTGAAGATTTTGGCTAGGCAAGGTACAATCACAGAGGCACAGTTTTTTGAGAATAGGAGGGACCCCATGAGGTCCACAAGCCTTCCAAGGGTTTAGGCCAGCGAGGGCATGGAAAACATCATTGTGAAGAAATTTAATCAAAGGCATAAAATAGTCAGAGGGAGGAGAGGAAGTGCTAAGCCCAGAATCATCTAAGGTAGAGTTTTTAGTTTGAAAGAAGAGTTCAGCTTTAGAGACAGAAGAGATGGCAGTGGTGCCATCAGGATGAAATAAAGGAAGGAAAGATGAAGAAATTAAATTATTGGAGATATTTTTGGCCAGATGTCAGAAGTTTTGAGGGGAGTTTGAGTTTGAAAGATTTTAACATTTTTTATTTATGAAGGAGTGTTTGGCAAGCTGAAGAACAGACTTTGCATGATTCAGGGCAGAAATATAAAGTGCATTAAATTCAGTTGATGGAAAGCTCAAATACCTTTTGTTGCCAACCTCTCTATCATGTATAGCATGAGAACAGGCTGTGTTAAACCAGGATTTAGAAGATTTAGGTTGAGAAAAAGAGTGAGGAATGTATGCCTTCATGTCAGACACTTATCACCTCTGTTATGTGTTTAGCACACAGAGACACAGAAATAGTAATCATTCCAGGGAAAATTAGCATAATACCTCCTCAGGTCCCCTCACTGGCAGAGGCAAAATGCCAGAGGCATCTCCACTTTGGGGGATACTGAGGAGGGATTGGAGAAATAGGGCAAGATACAGAAATGAGATTGTGATAGGAGCAGCCCAATGGAAAAGATAGGGTAACAGCATAAGCAGAAGGATTAGAGGTAAGGAAAAGATCACTAATGCTGGGTGTATCTCCAAGATGGTTGGGAATGTGAGTAGGGTGTTGTACCAGTTGCTTTAGATCATGGAGGATAGCAAAGTTGAAAGCTAGTTCACCAGGATGGTCAATAAAGGGAGAGAGAGCCAAAACTAGTGGTGAACATTGAAATCTCCAAGGATGGAGATCTCCGCAAAGGGACAGAGAGACAGAATGTGCTCCATTTACGAAATTAAGTTGTCAAAGAACTTCATATAGCTAGTCAGAGGAGTTAGGGAAGAGGTAGACAGCACAGAGAAATTTAGTCAGAGAGTAACTTTTAAGTCAAAACGAGATGGTGGAAAACTTGGAAGATTCAAGATCATGGGCATGAGAGCATATAGTCATTGCACATCCAGCTTTGGAATGAAAATGAGGATAGAAAGTAGGAGGGAACAGAAAATGGGCTACTGTCAGTTGCCTCAGACACCTGTGTTACAGGGAGGAAAAGAAGATGAGATTTAGTATAGTAGAGGTGGTGTTCTACAGATTGAAAATTAGATCTAAGACTATGAATGTTGCAGAAGTTAATGAAGAAAAGTTGAGGAGGATGTCAAGATATTTATGGTCAATACTGAGAGAGTGCAGTCTGACCTGGAAACATTTCTAGTCCCCTCTCCAGAAGGGAACTCTGAGGCTGATTTTGGGGTCACCATTTCTGAATTGTAAATGTGTAGTAAGTGTGTGTTGTTTTGTGTGAAGGAGAGTTGTCTTTAGAGGGCAGGCTGTGGCTTCCCTTTCAGTTGCGAGAGACAAGGAAATGTTCAGCAAGTTCACAACTAGCTTTGATGGTAAGTTTACAGCTCCCCCTGAACTAGTCTAGATCAGAACTAGTGCTATTAGACTTCACTGGGCTAAAATTGATTATTTTGGCAGGTGTCTACTACCTCCTCCAACCAATTCACACCATGTTATGAATTCACACCATGTTGTTCTCTATCATTTTAATTGCAAATGGATAGTTTTCAAGTTATGACCTTTCAACTTGTGCCTACCTCTCATTCCCCCAACTATCTTGGGGCACCTGTGGGAAATCAGGGTTTGTGGGTGGGGGAGCATTGAATTGATTGACAAGCATTGACAAAGAGGCTGGAAATGAACAAAATCACTTAAAAATCTTTTGAAAATACATAAATTTTACCTTTAGTGGTTGTGGCTGTGGCTGCCACGAACATTGTTGTGCTTTTAGTGAGCAGCATTGCCAGCAATCAAGGGTTACTAACCTAACCTAACATTATAATCTTCTTGCCATAGATAGGGGGGGCTATACCTCCCATTTGATGCCCCCCTTCCAAAACTTTGTAAGCATTATTTTTTATTTTGTTTATTTATTTATTTATTTATTTATTATTATTTTTCTTTTTCTTTTTTTTTTGCTGTTGAATTTGTCTTCAAACTTTTCAGGTTACAGAGTTGCGAGAGAAAGGAAATGAATGTGTCCGTGCAGGAAACTTTGCTGAGGCAATACTACATTACTCTCATGCAATCAAGCAGGATGGTTCTTCCCCTCAGCTGTACAGCAACAGATCCTTTGCCTTCCTGAAGCTTCAGCAGTATTACCATGCCCTTGAGGATGCCAATGAAGCAATACGACTTGACCCTACCTGGGCAAAAGTGAGTTATTGTTACATGATGTATATATAGTAACAACTTTTTGTTTTTATGAATGTAAGTAATTAGAAGAATACTTGAATATTATTACAAAATATCAACATAAAAGAAAATCAAAGCTGCAAGCCTGCATATGACGAATTATTGATATATAATATTAGTAATTAAACTTACTAAATGCTATTATCAAAAAAAGTAGCAAACCATGCATAGAAGAAAATGGTTAGAAGACTGCTCACTAAAATATGACTACTAATGTTTCTTTAGGGTTATTTTCGTCGAGGGGAAGTCGAATTTGCAACAGGCTTGTTTGACCATGCCCTTGAGTCTTACCGACGGGCCTCCCAGCTGCATAATGACCCCACATTACTGGAATGTGTGCTAAAGGCTAACAGGGAATTGACTCGCCAGCAGAAGGTATTTTTTTTATCACAGCTTGATATCAGTGAAATCTATAGAAAAAACATATTTATCAGTTTTGGAGAGAGTATATATAGAATAGCTTTCCTTGGCTACTGATATTTTTCTCAACTTAGTAAATTTCCCATAACTTTTTTTTTCTCTCCTGTATTCAGTCATTTTTTGTATGATCATAAAAATATATTGTATGCATAATTTTAATGAGCTTAAGTGTGTAAAAATCTATGATATTTAAGAGTAATCTGTCAAATCTTTCAAAATAACAAGCAGGCAGTTAAATGAGAGGAAGAATGTTTTTCTGTAGATCACCACCAGTTGATTAAAGAAGCTTGTATGAGGGTGTTACCTAATTTTCTTCAGATCTCTTGCAACTCTTTTATTCATATCCTGTAGCATGTTTAATTTCTCTTACTAAATAAGCTAAGGAGTTCATTATCATTATTTCCTTCATTGTTTGTTTCACTTCCAGGTTGACCAGCAGACTCCTTGGGTTGGGGCAGGAATCGGTTTGATCTTGGGTGTGCTAGTGGTGGTTGGAGATGCAGCTGTAGCAAATGCTTCCATTCTTACGGTGAGATGTATTGTTTTTCACTAGATTTTTAGATATATTCTTAAAAAATGGTGATAGCCAAGTTACACTCATGATCTTCATAAACCTATTAAGATACCACAGCAGTAGTAGCCTGGGAGTAAGCACCTTATGCAGACAAGTGAGATGGAAAGGAAAAGGTTTCGGACTTAGGATAGGACTCACACTCTCTCTCTCTCTCTCTCTCTCTCTCTCTCTCTCTCTCTCTCTCTCTCTCTCTCTCTCTCTCTCTCTCTCTCTCTCTCAATTAATTCCATTGTATGCCATATTCATTAGCGTGGAAAAAAATCCAGGGTAACACACAGAACATAAAACTTTGAAACATAGGAATTTGCAGAAACCAATTTGACTTACAGATGGCAGCTTCCAGTCCTAAGTATTCTTGAACGTATTCTGAAATAGATACAAAGTATTTCTTTAGAATTTATTTTTTAGGCTCCTTTACTATAAAAATTAAGTTTTTAATGACAGTTTTATAGATTTTTGTCATTGTTATAAATTCACTGTGGCTAAGCTTGTCTGTGATGAAAAGTAAAAGGTCTGAGAGGCACTGTGGCTGGGATGTGAGGTGTAGCTTCCCTCAACACAGAGTGGTGGTATGCAGCAAGCAGAAACACTGCTTGGTACTGCTACACCACCTGTGGTATATAGTACTTTGGTTTAAAGACTGGGGCATGACTGAAGAGTGTCATTGCTCTTTGAAATAAACCTTACAGCTGAAATCTTGGTTGCAGTGATTTGATGAAGCTTTCTCAAAGCTTCTGAAGAATAAACATACTTCCATGAGTTCACCTCAAGATCTTCATAGTGCCCATAATGCAATACTTGTGTTGTCTTATGGGGACTGTGGAGCCACACTGAGGCAGCTACACCCTACCTGTGTTCGCTTGCCTTGTTGACTTGAAAAATGCTCTGAGCCAAGCTGATGCCAATACCAGTGGATTTAGAAGTGAGCTTAACATTACTTAAATTTTTTCAACTTTGGAGAGAGAGAAGGGGGGGAGATGATGAAGGAAGTGGAACATTTGGATGGGGACTAGGGATATGGAGGGGGAGGAGGAGGTTGATCTATGATAGTATCTGTAAAAGGCTGCTCTAGACAATTGACAGCTGCCATGAAAAAAGTATAGCAGATATCACTTTTGTTACAAACATAGTTAGGAAAACTATTTCTTCAAATAGGAAGCAGACTGTGTCTGGAAGGGTTTAAATAATTCACTACTTCCTCCATAGAAGAAGCAACGCATCAGTGTATGGTAAAGGACGTTTAATGCAGATATTACATGAATTTTTCTTAAGTAGTTTGGTTAATCTCTCTCTCTCTCTCTCTCTCTCTCTCTCTCTCTCTCTCTCTCTCTCTCTCTCTCTCTCTCTCTCTCTCTCTCTCTCTCTCTCTCTCTCTCTCTCTCTCTCTCTCTCTCTCTCTCTCTCTCTCTCTCTCTCTCTCTCTCTCTCTCTTTCTCTCTCTCTCTTCATATATTGTTTCAATCAGAGATGTCAACAACATAAAAACAGTAAAAGCTAGTGAAATTATATCACTCATCAAATAGGAAATGTATATTTAGAAGTAATCAAGGGAAGTAATATTTTATAATTAATGTGTAAGTATTTTTGCAGCATCCAGTTCTTCAGTCACTAGTGACCATTGTGTTCTCCTTGCTGGGTCTGGGTCTTGGATTCTGCTACAGAGCATACATACAGAACACCAGGAAAGCTTTACTAGAGCGCCCTCTGGACCTAATGGGTAAGTTATAACCTTGGTGCATTTAGTTCAGAATGAAATACTGTTCAGTAGTGTTGTATTTACTGAAAGGTGTAATTTCCAAAACATTAGTTTTGAGTGATAATTTTTTGATAGATGAAATAGTTTTCCATTATTTATTTTAAGACAGAGATATAGCTAGTGTTTCTGAGTGTTCTTTGTATTTAAAAAAAGAACTACAAAGAATAAGACTGAAAAAAAACAACACTCCATCCATAGAAACAGCTTTAAATAATGAGAAGGAACATATGAAACATTTTTGTCATTTTTCTAGGATCTCTTGTGGAACAAAATTTTCACACTTGGACTTCATATCTTTAACTACCGTCCCTATTTTTCTCCCCGTCAAATAATTTTCTATCCATCTTAATGTGCTTCCTTTTAAGCCACCCTTCTCCTCTAACTTCCACAGTAATCTTTCATGTGGCACTTTATCAAACGCCTTTTCTAAATCCAAATAAAAACAGTCAATCCATCCCTCTCTCTCTTGTACTCTATCAACTATTCTAGAGTAGAAACTCAGTAAATTTGTTACACACGACTGACCTTTTCTAAAACCAAATTTGCTATTTGATAATAATTTGTTGTCTTGAAGGAACTCGATCCAATGTTTCTTTGTTACTCTTTCACACATCTTGCATATTACACTAGTTAGTGATACCGGTCTGTAATTTAAAGATTCTTCCTTCCTTCCTTTCTTATATATGGGAACCACCTCAGCCCTTTTCCATTCTACTGGTACTGTTACATTTTCTATTCAGCATTTTATGATGTTGTATATAGGACTTGCTAGTTCTTCACTACATTCTTTTAATATTCTGTCTGAGACTTCATCCGGTCCCAGTGCCTTCTCTTCATCTAATTCTGTCATCAACTCTTTTATTTCAAGCTTGGTTACTTTAATCTCTTTCATATAGACAGTCTCTCTATTACCCTGTGGTCTTTCGAATTTGGATTCCTTACTAAAGACCTCCTTAAATTTACTATTTAACAGTTCTGCCATACTTTTTGGGTCTTCCACCATCCTGTTCTCTCATTTTAACCTTTCTATTGTTTCTTTTTGCCTTATTTTTCAATTTATGAATCTGTAGAACAATTTTGGTTGCTCCTTACATTTTTCAACTATGTCCTTTTCATAGTTCCTTTCCTCTTCCTTCCTCACCTTAGCATATTCATTTCTTGCTGCTTTGAAGTTTTCCTTATTTTCTGGATTTCTATTTCTCCTCCACCTTTTCCATGCTCTATCTATCTCCCCAGGCTTCTTCCCCCATACCACTTTCATAATTTTCCCAGTCCACCTCCTTACAGTTGAAATCTCCTTCTAATATCACTTTTCTCCTTTCTTTAATGATTCTCGTTAGGCTCCTTATTGTGTCATCTATCATGTCTTTATATTCTTGATTGGTCCATGAATTTGTTTTTGGTGGCACATATGTTCCAATGATTGTTAATTCTTTTTATTAATATGTATCTTAATATACAGTACTTCTGCTTTTCCTTCCCCACAGTCGACTTGGTTTACCACCATCTCTTTCCTTAACATCACCATGACTCCTCCTCCTCCTTTACCCACTCTGTCTCTCCTCCATATATTATACCTTTTATCTATGTCTATTTTTATTGCCTCATTTAACTTTGTTTCCACCAGGCATACAATATCTGGTTCTTCTTTCTTTATGTAATCTCTTAATTCTAATTTACTTGATAAAACCCCATCTATGTTCGTATACATCATTTTTAATCTCTTGTTCTTATCATTTTTAGTTAAACTTGCTCCATTTTTTTCTCTTCCTTCTCTTTTATATACCATTTCCTTATCCTGTCTCCTAGAATTCTCCCCAAAAATGCCTTCTCCTCCTCCTCTGACCTTTCATTATTTTTTTCCTTGCTTCTGCCACCAGTTTGTTGTGTCTCTTCCTTTCTTCCTCATTTCTGTTTATCTTTATATATATATATATATATATATATATATATATATATATATATATATATATATATATATATATATATATATATATATATATATATAAGGAAGAACAAAGAGCAGTGACCCGATATCTCTGGTCAGAAGTAGTGTCAGGGGCTGAAATTCATCGGAGGCTTTTAGCACAATACGGGGACAGTGCACTACCACGTAGAAGTGTGTATGAGTGGATTGAGAAGTTTAAAAGTGGCCGGACGAGCGTGGCGCATGAAGAGGAGCAGGACGCCGTTAACCTCCACCACTGATGAGAAGATTCAGCAAGCTCGAGAGATGGTAATGGCGAACCGGCGAGTTGTCATTGATGAGGTAGTTTGTTCTCTGCAGATTAGTCATGGTTCTGCCTTTCAAATCATCCACGATGAGCTCGGCTTCCATAAAGTCTGTGCGAGATGGGTGCCAAGGGAGCTTACTGCAGAGCACAAACGCAAATGTCTTGAGGTCTGCCAACGTTTACTATATATCGCTACAACAATGATGGCGAGAGATTTTTTTCAGTATTGCCACTGCGTTCTGCACATGCGTGCTTATAGTTGATACTACTGTGGTCATGTGATCAAAGTTTGAGCCTGATCGCGCCATTTTGCTTTCTGTTTTACTGTGTAAACATGGCCGCTCCACTAGCAGTATGCACCAAGGAAGAACAAGAGCAGTGACCCGATATCTCTGGTCAGAAGGAGTGTCAGGGGCTGAAATTCATCGGAGGCTTTTAGCACAATACGGGACAGTGCACTACCACGTAGAAGTGTGTATGAGTGGATTGAGAAGTTTAAAAGTGGCCGGACGAGCGTGACGCATGAAGAGGAGCAGGACGCCCGTCAACCTCCACCACTGATGAGAAGATTCAGCAAGCTCGAGAGATGGTAATGGCGAACCGGCGAGTTATCATTGATGAGGTAGCTTGTTCTCTGCAGATTAGTCATGGTTCTGCCTTTCAAATCATCCACGATGAGCTCGGCTTCCATAAAGTCTGTGCGAGATGGGTGCCAAGGGAGCTTACTGCAGAGCACAAACGCAAACGTCTTGAGGTCTGCCAACGTTTACTCGATCGCTACAACAATGATGGCGAGAGATTTTTGAGCAGAATAGTCACAGGCGATGAAACGTGGGTCCATCATTATGAGCCAGAATCCAAAAGACAGAGTATGGAGTGGAAACATCCTGGCTCGCCAGCGACGAAGAAATTCAAGACTCAGGCTTCTGCGAGAAAGGTGATGCTAATCCTTTTTTGGGACTCAGAAGGACCTATACTGGAAGACTACCTGGAAAAGGGGTACACAATCAACAGTGCAAGGTACAGTGCTTTGCTGGCCAACAAATTGAAGCCAGCAATTCGCACCAAACGCCGAAGCATATTGTCGAAGAAAGTTTTGTTGTTGCATGGCAATGCACGCCCACACACGGCCGCACAGACTGTTGAAACCATTAACCAATTGGGTTTTGAGGTGCTGGAACACCCTGCCTACAGCCCAGATCTCGCCCCTTCCGACTACCATATCTTTGGACTGCTCAAAGATGGTTTACGAGGTCGGCGATTTCCTACGGGATGATGTGAAAGAAGCGGTGCATAAATGGTTGCATGACCAACCCCAAACCACCTTCTCGGAGGGAATACGCAAGCTTGTGGACCGCTGGACCAAGTGCATCGAAAAACAAGGAGACTATATAGAAAAATGATGTACTTGCTTATCACCTGGTTTTGTGTAAATACATTAAAAAACCAAGAGTGCGTATAATTTTGATATATATATATATATATATATATATATATATATATATATATATATATATATATATATATATATATATATATATATATATATATATATATATATATATATATATATGCAACCTTCTGTTTCTATGAGTTTTGTCGTTCTATATAGTATTTCTTTGGTTGCTGCTTGTGATTTTAGTAGTACAGTGCTTACTCCAATTTTGCGAGAAATGGGGCGGCATTGTGAGTGACAAATTTGGAAATCGCAAAATTGGAAGTATTATTCCTATGGGAAAAATTGAATATGGTGGACCCCTCGTATAATAATAATAATATACGGTTTATTAATTTGGCAATGTAAAAAAAATTACACTGAAAATGTACAGGGGGGGGACATTAAAACAATGAACTGAAATGCTTAACCTAACTATGGATCTAACTTAACCTAGAATTCACTTATTAATTTACTTATTTATTTAAGGCTCGCACAATAGTGGGCACCGCGCTAAGTCGGTACCGATCAGTGCGCGGTGCTCTTAAGGGCGCCACGCGATTCTGGTGTCGGGTGGCGCGAGCAGGGGGAGGCACGTCTGGGGGTAGCAGGTGGCGGAGACGTGGATGACGCAGCAGTCCTTCCCCAAATTTTTCCAAGGCTTCCTGGTGTCTTGTGGCCAGCCTCGGCAGACTCAGGCAGGTCAGGGCGTCCTCGTAGGACCTGTAGGCAGGCCCAAGGATGACCCTGAACGCCCTCCTCTGAACCCTCTCCAGCTGTTGTCGTTGTGTGAGGTTCAGGAGGAGGACCACGCTGGGGCGGCGTACATGAGCTTAGGGAGTATAAAGGTGAGGTACACTCCCCTCAGCTCATCTGCCGGTGCTCCCAGGGACCTGAGTCGGCGCAGTAAATAGATTTTGTATGAGGCTGACCTGATGATGTTGGAAACATGCTGCTTCCATGATAATTGATCATCCACCAAGACACCTAGAAGCTTGGTGCTGCGGACCACCTGGAGGGAGTGAGGGCCCACAGATAGCTGGGGAGGGGACTGCTGCTGTGGAGGTACAAATGTGCATCACCACGGTCTTGGTGTGGTTGATGGTCATTTTGTTGTCCTCCGTCCACGTCTGTAGTTGGTTAAGAGTGGACTGAAGTGCTGAGAAGTCTGGGTTGGTGTTGTTGACGGGTACGCCCACGGTGCAGTCGTCCACATACTTCCAGCGGTGGGGGGTGTGGACGAGAGCATCGTTGATAAGGATGAGGAAGCACAGAGGACCCATCTTGGTCCCCTGAGGGACCCCGCATGTGAGCTGTTGGAAAGAGGAGACAGAGCCCTGATAACGAACGGCCTGACGCCTTCCCGTGAGGAAGTCTGCCAGCCACGCTATCAGGTAGGAGAGAGACCCAGAGTGATGGCTTTATTTATCACAACAGTGTGATCAACAAGATCAAAGGCCTTTCTGAAGTCCACAAAAGCAATAGCTAGAGAAGTGTTGCGTTTGTCCAGGTGGCTGTGGACGAATTCCAGGAAGCTGACAAGGTAGTGAGATGTGGAGGTGGATTTAATATTGCCAAATTGTTGTGTGTCAATAGAGTTACAAATTTTGTTATAGGCCCAGTCGAACACAAAATCTTCACAGATAAGGCTGGGTATAGGGGTGATGGCGACTGGTCTTAGATCATTCAGTGACTGTGGATTAGAAATTTTGGGGAGGGGGGTGACGTAAGATGTCTTCCAGTCATCGGGGCAGGAATGTTGAGAAAGGGAGGCGTTGATGATAGAGCAAAGGGTGTGGCAAGTTCTGGGGCAAATTCTCTGTAAATTTTGATGGGGAGGTCAGTGGGAGTGGTGGATCTGTTTAGTTTAAATTTAAGAAGCTTCCTGTAAACATCAACCTCCTGGACAGGGGTGGAGGGAGGAGGCAGGGAGGTAGGCTGGGAGAGTAGTAGAGTGAAGGGGAGGGAGTGTCTGACAGATCGCAGCGAAGTGACCGTTAATCTCTTCGGCCGCGTTGTCAGGTGAAAGGTGTGAAACACAGGGAAGAGAAGAGGCTTGTTTTGTAAACCACACAAAGACTTAATCTTGTCGTACCACTGTCTGTTGTTAGTAAGCTTGAGATGGTGAATTTTGTCTGGGTAGTAGCTTGCCTTGGCTTTTTAATTTCCTGATAACTCTGTTCCTTAAACTCCTGTACTGGTCAGGGCTAGAGTGGAAAGCCCTGTCACGCTGACGAAGGAGTCGTTTGATGCAGGGCGTCATCCAAGGGGCATCAGATGGGTCCACTGTGATGTCCTTGGTGGGAAGTAGTGGTGGAAGGCTTCCGTTGTGGTGGTGAAGTAGTTCCGCCATTTTGTGTGGACGTCTTCCTCCTCCAGTACCTCGGTCCACGGGTGATGTGTCAGCCACTGCCCAAATTCCCTCATGGCGGAGTCAGGCATGGGCCTGTGGGATCTGGTGACAGTTGACCTGGGAACCGAGGTGGTGGGGTGGGTGTCCACAGGATGGAGAGGTGGGTGCTGCGTCCCATGGGGGGGAGTGGCTTGGGAGGCGAGTACTGCTGGCTCAGGTCTGTCATGATAAGGTCGAGGGTGGACTGGTGGTGGGTGGGGAAGTCCACGACCTGGGTGAGGTGTAGCTGGTGCAGGATTTCACTGATATCCAAGCGGTTGAAGTCACCACAGATTACCAGCTTGGCGGCAGGAAATCTCACCCGTAGAGCATCAGCAGTCTCGATGATGTGATCAGTGAGCAACCGTGCAGTGGCGGCCCGTGGAGGGTGGTAGACAACACACACAATGATGGAGGCTGTGTTGCGGGGTGGCAGGGGGTAACCCTCACCCACAGGGCCTCCAATCCGGCGGGGACGTCGACGTGTAGGTGTGAGGGGCTGAGGTCAGAGCGGCAAAACAGGGCCACTCCTCCCCCCCTGCGTTGATTCCTGAGGTGGTGGAACAGCTGGAAATCTTGAATCATACACACCTCAGGAGTTATCTGCCACGCCTCCGTGATCGCCACAATGTCTGCACAGTTAGATCTCACTGACACTATCAACTCGTCCATCTTGTTCGCCAGTGATGTCACGTTGGAAAGGAGGAGAGAGGGAAGACTATACCACACGCGCGGAACTTCGAAGTGTTTGTATTCCTCTCCTCAACCTTCCGCCCCTTCCTTACGGTAGATGTGATCACTTTAATGGGACGCACCACACTCCTTCCTCCCTTGGATCCACGATTCCGAAATAACTGTAAGTTTTTGAGGCGTTGAATGACCTCTGATGGAGGGTACCCAGCCTCACGTCTACGGCGCATAAGGGCATCGCGTCCATAGCTTAGCACTGCAGCACTCATTTCACTGTTTCTCCAGACGTGCACTCACTTATAATATCCAAAATTGTTTGTATTATAACACTAGGGCGAGCACTAATTAACCTATTAATAACTTATACAAAGGGGGAGGCCAACAGGCTGGCCGTGGCTGCCCGAGAGCGCACAAGGTCACACGTCCGACCCGAGTGAAGTCAGGAGAGTGTGTGAAAGGGAAGGATGTGTGTGTGTGTGTGTGTGTGTGTGTGTGTTTGTGTAATTAACTGTTTGATCTGCTGCAGTCTTTGACGAGACAGCCAGACGTTACCCTACGGAACAAGCTCAGAGCTCATTGTTTCCGATCTTCGGATAGGCCTGAGACCAGGCACACACCACACACCGGGACAACAAGGTCACAACTCCTCGATTTACATCCCGTACCTACTCTGCTAGGTGAACAGGAGCTACACGTGAAAGGAGACACACCCAAATATCTCCACCCGGCCGGGGAATCGAACCCCGTTCCTCTGGCTTGTGAAGCCAGTGCTCTAACCACTGAGCTACCGGGCCGTGTGTGTGTTTGTGTTTGTGTGTCTGTGTTTGTGTTTGTGTTTGTGTGTATTTACCTAGTTGTAGTTTTACAGAGCCTGGGCTTTATGCTCGTGTGGCCCCGTCTCCATATCTACACTTATCCAATTTTTCTTTAAAACTATGCCCACTCATTGCTGACACCACTTCTTCACAGTGAAGTTCCATGTCTCAATACATCTTTGTGGGAAACTATATTTATTAACATCTCTCAGACATCTTCCCTTTCTCATCTTTTTACTATGCGATCTTGTGCTTCGAATGTCATATTCTTCTCTCAGGATCAGTTTTTCATTATCCACTTGGTCCATTATGTTGATCAATTTATAAACTTGTATCAGATCCCCTCTCTCCCTTTTCTGTTCCAGGGTTGGTAGATCCATAGCCTTTAGTCTCTCCTCATGTCATCCCTTCAAATTCTGGAACCATTCTTGAATTGAATGAAATACCGCGTTATTTCATTAGTAATTCACTATCACTCAGTGCCACAGAGTGGAGGTTATCCTCATGGCATGAGCATATATGAATACTAAGATATGATATCATTATAGTAGGAAATAGAGGAGTGGAAACATAAATTTAATATCGGCGTGAAAGCAACACGCAAGCTAAAAGGATCACAAGAAGAAAAAGCAGCCGATTCGCCGCTAGTATCCGCCTCGTCTGTGGCCGATCTCATCTCTGCTTTATTTTTTGGTATTCCATGTAAGATTTCACTTTATGCATTACAAAACAATCTTTTCTTGGGGGCAAGGTTTGTAAAAAGCTTATAGAAATGTTGTTTTGTGAACATAAATACATATATAAGACAGTAACACCACCTCAAGAGATAATGTTCCCAGCAATTTCGTTACCATCCCTCCAACCGTTCATGGATGCCATTTTGCGGTAGGAGGTTGCTCTGATGTTAAAGTTTCTTGGATCCAGCTCCTGGCAGCCAAGGAGTACTTTTAGGCAGGCTACCAACCTCCACCTGCCAACAGCAACGAGTCTTTATGGATGCTATTTTACGAAGGTTGGTATGTGAGCAGGAGGTTGTCTGTACCTACATAAACAACAACCAGCTTCTTGGATCCGGCCCCAGGAGCGCTAGAGACAGAGGCGGGGAGCCAGCCAATCATAGCGAAGGTGCCGCATTTGGTTTCTCACCCGGCAAATTCAAACCCTGAAAATTTGCTAAATCGGCACATATGTGGTTGTACGTTATGCGGACTTTTTGGTCTAACTTTATATAGTACGTTAAACCGTAATAGTTGGAGTTATGTTCCTGGACTTCGGGGAAGTATGTCTTTTCAAATTTTTGTACTAAAATTCCCTAAACAAACACACTAGTAATACATTTGAAGATTACAGAAACACAAATAAAACATTCTTACCATATTTGTACTTATTGTTTGGTAAAATAACACATTTTACAGATGTAAACATTATGACTCATCACTACCATCACTATGTAGCTTGCCGTGCTTTCATCCCCAGCCTCACTCCCCTCTCCCCCCTCAACCCCCCTCTCCCTTCTCACCCAGCTCTGCCTCCTGCCTCCTCTCTCCCTCCTCACCCTGCTCTGCCTCCTGCCTTCTCTCTCCCTCATTTTCCTTAACGGTCTTTTTTTTTAAAGAAATGGTGGAGTTTCATCTGCGTCGTCTTTCTTTTCTTTTTTTCTAGCAATACTTTGTAGCAGTTCAACTCTGACATCACTTTTCTGACCACTGTTGCACTTCTGTTAATATTTGGATCTTTTGCTTCTAAAATATCAAGTCCTTCTCGTATAAACAATAGTGATTTTTCAAGATCACTTTTGGTCAAGATCCTCTCGGGCTCTGGGGTTTCCGCCGCTGTAGGGCAAGATGCAGCTGCCTCCAACTCTGCTTTCTGGATCTTCTCCATCTCTAACAGTTCTTCGTTTGTCAGTTCCTCTCTGTGTGATTCTAGCAGTTCATCCTTCTGTTCACTGAGAACAACAGGCAGAGTGGGAGCGCGGGAGTCAGTCAGAGCGCCTCTCCCGCGCTCTGGCGGCGGGATATTCAACCAGAGTAAGCGGGAAAATCAAACTCGCATAACATTGAACATTTCGTGTTAACAGACTATATATTAATAAATTTTAAGTCGTGTAAGATCGAAATCGGGGTAACAGAACACGTGTTAAAAGGGAGGTGCCTGTATATATATATATAATATATATATATATATATATATATATATATATATATATATATATATATATAGTTAAGTCCCGGGTTACGTCGGTCTTGAGTTATGTCAAACTCGTAGTTACGTCAGTCCACTATAAGGCAATTTAAGATTAAAAAAATATAAAAAATTTATAAATCGTAAAGTGCAGGATTTATTGTTATTGTTGGTGGTTGCCCACCACACCGCCTGCCTCACGCTTGAATACAATAACACCCTGCCTCAGTTCCACCACACCGTCGCCCCTGGCAAGAGTATTATCCTACTTCTGCGTTTACTGACTCAAGTTCTTAGTATCTTGCTCAATGGCACCAAAGAGGAAACTTCTTAGTGACAGCAGTGATGCTAAGAAAAGGAAAACCATTATGCTACAAGAAAAAGAGGACATAATTAAAAGACATGAGAAGGGAGGCAGCAGCTGTGTGTGAGGGAGGAAGAAGAAAATGGGAAGCCCGTTACCATGACAACGGGGAGGTTGACGACCTTGAGGGCTCGCACACCCATCACAACAATAACAACTCCGGAGCCTTCACCTGGGCCACACGACACTCGCAGCTGGCTTGCACCGTCTGCGCCTGTCTGCTGATCCGTATTGCCCTTTCCTATTGCATTTCCTGCCCCGCTGCCCACGCTTCTACTCCCACCGCACTGCACTACGCTCCCAGCTGTCCGCCCTGTGGGCATCACAACATTCGACCTGCCCACCCTCCTGGCGGCCTCAGGTGTCCACCCCTTTCGGCAACTTGCAGTCCTTCGCGTTCGTGGCCCTAATCAACAACAAAAACAAGCTTGTGTTTCATATTCCTACATAGTTGTAAATAATATAACAATATAACCTTTAACTTACCTCAATGACCATAAACAATGATTGGTTGAAAACTCGATAATATGCTTTGAAATGTACGGAAACTCGAGTTACGTACAAAATCGACTTACGTCATGTTTCAGGAACGTAACTCTGACGTAAACCGAGATCTTACTGTATATATATATATATATATATATATATATATATATATATATATATATATATATATATATATATATATATATATATATATATATATATATGTGTGTGTGTGTGTGTGTCGCTCTAAACTTCTTTTTGTGCTTATTTGTGATCAAGTGAACTTAGTGATGGCTTCCAAGCGACCCAACGATTGTTCTCCACCGGGAGATAAGGCTAAAAAATCGAGAAAGAGCATTGGCCTTGATATTAAGTTGAACATTGTATATATATAAATATATATATATATATATATATGCACAAACACACAACAATCGTAACAGGGAACCGATTATGGAAAAATTGGAACGTTTGCTGAGGCTATGGATTGAAGACCACACACACCGCCGCATGCCTCTTTCTACCCAACTCGTTACTACTAAGGCACTGAGCCTGTGGGAGGACCTGAAACCAGAATTCAACATAGGCGAGACAGTGTCCTTCAAGGCCAGTAAGGGGTGGTTTGAACGTTTCAAACATCGTGGGAGTCTACACAACCTCAAGGTTAGTGGGGAGGCAGCGAGTTCGGATCAACCCGCTGCAAACGCCTTCAAGCCTTTGCTTAAAGAGCGCATCGAGGAAGGAGGTTATTCAGCCAAGCAGGTTCTAAACTTTGACGAGACAGGCCTGTATTGGAAGAAGATGTCATCGAGAACGTTTATAGCAAAGGAGGAGAAGTCGGCACCAGGATTCAAGGCATCTAAAGACAGGTTAACATTATTGGTGGGGGAATGCGCTGGTGATCTTAAGCTTAAACCATGCCTTATTTACCATTCCCAAAACCCAAGAGCTCTGTCTGGCTATATTAAGGAATATTTGCCCGTAGTATGGAAGGCAAACAAAAGGGTGGATGACGACTGTTATCATGCAAAGTTACGTGACAGGATACCTCTCCAAATTCCTAAAAGAATATGCTGCCCAAAACAACATTGCTAACAGATTTCTCTTGCTGTGTGACAACGCCCCAGCCACCCAGAGAGCATGAATGACTGGGCAGATAATATTGAGGTCATGTTTATGCCCCCAAACACAACTGCCCTCATCCAGCCGATGGACCAAGGAGTCATCGCTACTTTCAAGGCCTATTACCAGCGGCGCACCATGAAACAGCTGTTGGCCTGCATTGACACCCCTGACAAGCCGACCATGAAACAATTTTGGAAGGATTATAACATTAAAAAGGGGATCGACAACATCGACGAGTCATGGAAGGAGGTGTCCAAGTCGGCAATGAATGGATGTTGGCGTAATTTGTGGCCTGAGTGCGTGGAACGTAAACAGGAAGTCCCTGTCGATGTTACAGCAGTAAGGAAAGACATCGTTCATATCTCCCATAAGGCAGGCTTCAATGAGGTGGACGAGAATGACGTACAAGAACTGCTGGACAGTCATTCTGAGCCTCTCTCCAACGACGACCTCATGGAGTTGGAGAAACAAAATACTTTGGAGGAAATGGAGGAGGACAAGGAGCCTGAAAGAACCCTCTCCGTCAAGATTTTCGAGGAGATTTTTAATCATATTAACCAGGCCATACATCTTCTCCAGGAGAATGACCCCAACCCAAACCGAAGTAATGGCGTGACTAATGCTATAGAAAATGACATGAAAGTGTATAAAGAACTATTTGAGGCAAAGAAAAGGATGGCAAAACAGACAGTCATCTCATCTTTCTTCAAACCACTCACCGCCCAAGCAACCCCATCCACATCCCAAGCAACCCCATCTACCGATCAAGCAACTCCATCCACCTCCCAAGCTACCCCATCCACCTCAAAAGCAATCCCATCTACTTCCATAGGAGTCATCTCGTCGTACTTCAAAGTTCGTCCTGCTACCTCGAAAAAAACTCCACCCACTTCCAAAACAACTCCATCCACCTCCAAAACAACTCCACCCACATCCAATCTATCCTTCACATCCACCGTAACCTTGAGTGACGATGAGGAGAGCCTGGATGACCCACCCCCACTGGAAAACGTATTCTCTCAAGAATTTGAAGGGTTTGAAGCAGCTGACCGAGTTTGGGTCGGGTGTGGGCATGATGAGATTTAATCCTCCAAGGCCCTGTGTCCCCTCGGGGGGCACAAAACAACACACTACGCATATCACATCCACTCCTCAAGGTAAGTACTACCAATTCTAAAGGTGTAAATAACAACTAACAACATAGAAAGTGTCGTTTATTTACGCATCGCGAAATACATGTATGTAGTTGATAATTTCAAATCCCTCAGTTAGCGATCGTTTCGGTTAGCGATCTGTTTTTGGGAAACGTAACCCTATCGTTGATACCTGTATATATATATATATATATATATATATATATATATATATATATATATATATATATCTGACGCAACATGTGGGAGTATGGTGCAATGTGGCGAGGCGCTCCATTAGGATGAGAGTCGATCGCTTATTCCCGCATACATCGTCCAGTCTGACATGATAATATACCGAAGAAAAATTAATTTTTCGATACCAAAGTTTTTTTTATTTCTTTTGTAGTAAAAGAATAAAACTACAAAAAGTATATACACGCTCATTTTCACACAATAATATATGCATGTACGAAAAGAAATTTTGGGATTGGCATAGGTGAAAATAGGGGAAAATGTGCATGAGTGATAGGTGAAAGTAAGAGAAAATGCACGTGAGTGGTAGGGAGAAATGAAAATTTAGAGTGGCAGCCTCGCGGCCTGTGTGTCGCTTAATCTGCGTCACTCTCGCCCCAGCTGGTGTTCCCCAGCCCTAAGAAGCACAACTTCCTGCCTTTCAAAGATGAGCTTGAACTTATGAGAAAGTGTGAGGCAGGTATAGTTCACAGTGTCATTGCACTGCAAATGGGTGTCCCTAGATCAACAGTATCAATAATTTGGAAGAACAGGGACAAGTACTGCAAGACTGGTGCATCAAGTGTTTTTATTTCCAAAAATGTACTGTACAGCATCCTAATGTGTTTAATAAAAAAAAGTTTGATATAAATGAAGCCTTTAATAGTATTGATTTAGTCTAGATTAGTGTTTTTAAAGGTTATAGTGATGTTTTGTGGGGTCTAGGCTGGAGATTGGTCCCTATCCCCCTTAATTCTTAAGTATCCTATGGAAAAAATTGCTTCACGATTCGAATTAACTCTGATTCGACCGATGAAAAACTGCCCAACCCCGTCGAATTGCGAGGATCCCCTGTAGTTGCATTTTAAGTAAAATATTAGTATGCATTCCACTTCCACCAAAGAGTATTTATTACAGTGGTACCTTGAGTATGAGTTCAATTCATTCCATGATAGAGCTCATGTCTCAAATTCCTTGTATCTCAAAACAATTTTCCACATTAAAATGTATGGAAATAATATTAATCCATAAAATGTATTGAAATAATATTAATCCATTCCAGCCCCCCCAAAAAAAGGTATTTTGTGAATAAATATTACATAAAAACATAACACGAGAATATAGATAGATAAACTGGTTTTATAAAGTGTATTTATCTCAGAGGGGTGATTTCCACAGGACGTTACCCTGCCGCATCTTGCCCCCCCATGCCCTTCTGTTGGAACTGTCAATCAGCTAGAATGTACAAATCCACCCACATGAGACTGGGTGCTCCAATAATCGTAGAAGAGCTCGTTGATGACTCTGTAAACCTTATTTCTTAGAATAAATGAAGTTTTAAGTAGGAGAGGAGAGAGAGAATGAATAAAGGCTACGCCGTAGAGCTTTGTTTACCCTGTTTCCTTCTTTGGCAATAAGTGTATGATAAATGTGCCTGGAGGAGGTAGGTGGAGATAAAAGTTTATCACGTCTTTTCAGTTACATACTCATGGTTACTTTATCAGTGCTTAGAAAACATGTAAAATAAAAGCAAAAGTTTATGTAGTGCTCTTACGTTGGGTAATGTTTTTGGGTAATGGTGGTAAATGGCAGATGATGAAGGGAGGGAGAGATGAAGGAATGCAGGCACCATTCACATTTATATATTAATCCTGAATTAAAACTGTTTTGTCTCAAGTAAATAGTGTGAAAATGATGAAAAAACGTTCACAATGCACGAGATCATGGGAAATGGGTAGATATTAGCTCTGGTGAGGTTGGACCAATGCACCAACTAGTGGCAGCATCCTGAAACATGACTCGTATCTCATAAAAGTCTTATCTCAAGGTATTATTGTATTTGAATATTCTAACCTACAATATTTTTAAAAGATTACATATTAGTGTAATATTTCTTTTACATAGATATGGATAATGACAACTCAAGAAATGGAGTTGGAGGTACCAAGGAGCAAGGGAGTGGCAAAGGTGGACAGGAAGGGGAGGAGCGACGCCATCACCCCCGCTACACCAAGGCTCGGGCCCGGCAGCGCTATAAGAAGGGCAAGTCATAGATAGTCGCTAGACTCGTCACTTATCTTTATACATTTATATGAATGTATTGGTTGTTATGCAGTAATAACACTAGATTATGTTCTTTTATTTTATCATTGGTTTTATATCACAGTTGTAGTATTGGGTTGTAAATTTCAGTACGCATTAGGAGAGGTCAGTGAAAGTTACTTGTGAAAATCTTTTCTTACATAACTAATATAAACTGAATATAGATTGCAAAATAAGTTGCATTCAACTTTTCTTTGCCAACTTATAATACTAAAAAAAGCTTTTGTTTTCCACAAATATAAATTGTTTGATTTCTCATTTAAGTTAAATTTGTTATGTTTTATTGTTATCAAATATATTTTTAATTTGTTGAAATCTGAAACATTGCCATGCATGTCAAAAATACTTCTATTGATGTGGTAATGCAAAGATTTTTTGTCATTATAAAATGAGATGGTATTTTCTCATAACCACAACCTAATGCTTGAACAATTTTGGGGTCCATTCCTAATGATTTCTGTAGTTTTTTATTTATTTATTTATTTTTTATTTATTTTATTTATTTATTTTTTTCAGAATGACATACTCTTTTAGAAAGTGCCTTTATTTGGAGGACAGGTAGTGCTAGCAGTTTTCATACATAATTTCCTTAAAACAGTCAGGCAGTTCAAATAATGAATTGTCATGCAATTGGTTTTTCCTTGTTCATGCATCACCAATTTACAGTAGTCATTATTGTAGGATTTTTTATGATACGGATATATATTACTTGTTGTAGTAATTAAGGTGCTGTTGGTCATCAACTTTCAATTCCATGAAGATTCTCTCATGAATTTTTATATTCCATTTTGTATTCACTTGTTTTGACAATATACTCCAGGTTTTGTCTTCATGAAGTAATTCTGGGACTGTTCACATGGTATACTTCACAGCCTTGATCCTCAGGTACATGTAATTCTGGAACATCCACCTTTCATTCTCCTCAATTAATTCAGTGATAGAACAAATATATGAACCTTTCTTGCTCCTCTATTAATTCCACAATAGAAAAGAAATATGAATGTTCACTAATGCTACCATCTAACTGATGTAATAGCATACAAGTTTCTGCAAATACTGCTTGACAAAAGTACAAGTTATTCCAAGTGGAAAATGTTCTATATACATACGCAGTTTGAGACTTTGGATGCAATTCAAATGTAGCAGAGTGACAGATACTGGTGGATATATTATATGTTGTAGAAATACCATGTCTGTATGCTCCACTTCACTGTATGTGTGTGTGTGTGTGTGTGTGTGTGTGTATTTTTGGCCAATCATATAGTATTTTCTAACTATTTATTATCTTCGTGGCATAAAACTTTAAACAGCTGACTAGCCTCACCACTTCCCTCTCCCCACTAAGATGGTGGCATTGAATACATTTAGATTGTACTGTATGAATTTGGCAAGAGAAAAAAAAAAAAAAAAAAAAAAACAGCTATTGAAAACGCCACACAGTAAGGTTTTCTTTACGATGTAAAACATCTGCCTAGCACAGCTGTAGTATCTGTCAACCCACCACACTTGAATTATGCCCTATGGCTAAATAAAGCCTGAAACTGCTTTGTATATAAAATAGTTTCTACTTGGAATAACTTGTACTTTTGTCTCTAGCTGTATTTGCAAAATCAATCTCTCTCTCTCTCTCTCTCTCTCTCTCTCTCTCTCTCTCTCTCTCTCTCTCTCTCTCTCTCTCTCTCTCTCTCTCTCTCTCTCTCTCTCTCTCTCTCTCTCTGGTACCTTACACTTACAAACCACATTTATCTGCACATCAGGAGTAAATTCCCCTGTAGGCAGTATAGTCTATGAAAAAAATTAAACCAAAGATTGATTAACTACAATCTAATTAGGACACCAGAGAATAGATAATCATGTCATGTTATGCAAAGTTTGGTTCTAAAAACGTACTGAGATCTTTCTGGGCCTGATAACTTTTGAGTTTACTTTGGCTCACTTTTTCATTTCTGATGCTGGAAAGATCAGATATAAAATAAGCCACGTTTACATTTATAGTGAAACCAGACTAACTTTGTATTTGGGCATTGGCTGCACCTGTCTGCATTGGTGCCACATTTAAGGCGGGTTCTCACACGGCAATTTACAACTGGAATTGACAGCCACTGCAAGGGTTGCAATAAGCCCTTTCAGCTGGAGTATGTTCACACAATAGTGGCTAGAAAGAAGTGGCTTGATAGCAGCATCACTTGCTAAAGTTTCCATCTCTGCTCCACAGCCATCTGTTATTTTTTCTCAAATTTGTGTATAAAAAGGGTCTATGGGGCTTGTATCCCAACTAGACCTAGCACAATCATCATTTGTCATTATGAGCATAAATAACACATCAGTAATACTATAATCTAGTATTTATTGAATACATACTTAAAATCTTTTAGTACCTACCACTGGCACAGTTTTCCACAATGTTGACATAATATCCTGCATTTTTTTTACTTTTTAAGAAACTGCTGTAAATTTAATTTATCTTTTGGTAGTGTAGAAAAAGAAATGATTTACCATATTTGATGGCTCATAAGATGCACCTTTCGTCCAACAAAAAGTCTCAGGAAATGGGCCTTCGTCCTATGAAGCCAAGGTTCAGTATTGAGGTAGTGGTTGGTGGTCAGTCTATATATGGCAAGAGAGACTATAATATCAAACCCCAGACATCTTCACACTTGTAAACAAAGTAATGATTGGTACTACACCACAAAACAATTAATTCTTTCTTTAATGAAAACAATATATAATAGTTCATACTTATAAGTAATTCACATAGAATGACACCAGTCAAGAAGAGTTTCCATACCTCACATGAACCAAAACAAAACACGCAATCGGTGATCTTGATCTTGATATGGACAAGACTCACTCCATTCTTTACAGTGTTACTCCTTGAGGTAAAACACACTTTCACACAATTAAAATTGCACCTATCATTTAACATTCTTACATATTTTTACATATTCATGTAAAAAAATGACAAAAAAAAAAAATTATGATTATTAGGCCTGTAGTCTCTCAGTCAGTCTAATAATATTAGACTTACAGATGGCAGCTTCCAGTCCTAAGTATTCTGGAACGTATTCTGAAATAAATAAAGTATTTCTTTAGAATTTATTTTTTAGGCTTCTTTACTATAAAAATTAAGTTTTTAATGAGTTTTATAGATTTTTGTCATTGTTATATATATATATATATATATATATATATATATATATATATATATATATATATATATATATATATATATATATAATCTGCCAAAACTGATTGCATCTTATGAGCCATTAAATATGGTATGCTGTTCCAGGTAAATTGTCAGTGAGAAATATTCACCATTCAATTAATTAAGATACTTTTGCACCTGAAATTAGGCCTAGGTGGCAGAGCTACTTTGATCAACAGGTTAATAGTGAATATTTCTCGCTGAAAATGTACTTGCAACAGCACGAGTCATTCCTTTCCCTATACTACCAAAATAAATGGTTAATTCACAGCATTTACTTAAAAAAAAAAATGCAAGATAATGTCCATACTATGCAGATCAGATCTATACAAGTTGGAGGTACTTGTATGTTTCAAGTATTCAATAAAAAAATTAATATCAGATTATGATTCTAGTGGTGACGTGTTATATGCTCTCATGATGACAATTGATGCTTACTGTGGCTGGGATATACATAAGTTTGAGCAAAAATAACAGGCAGGTGTGGAGCACAAGTAAACCCTTATGGATGGAGACTTCCATGCACACAACAGCTGCCATCTCATCAGATGTCCTTTTCCAAAGGCTTTTCTTGTTGTATAGAGCATGTCTTGGATCTCAGACATTTCGTTGATCCCTCATCAGCCTCAGCATCATCTTTTCTGCCTCTGAACACATCTTGCACAACATCCTTTGTGATGTCACAATGTAAACAAAGCCACTAGTGGCTGGACAAAACATTGTGTTGGGTCATGTTATGCAGCTGACAGTTCCAGTTGGAAATTGTCATGTATGAACTCCCCTTTACACTTAACACACACACATGGCAATTTCTTTCTCTTCAGTCACAGCATTCACATTAACTCTTCTTTGCTTTTAAGATCTCTCTTGCAGTTTTCTTCATTTAGCCTTTCCTATTTATTCATGGTGTTTCCCTTACTCTTTACTTTTCAACTGCATATTTGACATTTGATCAAGCAACCTTCACCAATTGATTTTGTTTCTTCTCTGCATGTCAAAACCAATGTAACACTTTTAGCTTTCCTTGATCATATGACACATCCAACACAGGCCTCATATCCTCTCTAAAAAGTCAAAGAAATTGAAATGTAAAAATTTTACATTTGATTAGCTCCTATACACCAGGGCCAGTATCATAATTTTATGATAACAGACCAGGATATAGTGAACACTATTTATAAAGAATTGTGTTGGCCAATTAGATCATTATCATTTATATGTTGGCATGTATGTATATGTTTAAATGCAGCATTTAAAGGCCTGCCTATATTATTGGGCAGTGCTGAACTGGCCCTATTACCACGTCTATCTCATTCCAATACATAAGCTGGGGGAGTGTGAGTGGCAGGCATAGAGGTGCATCAGAATAAAAAAAAAGTACATGAACTGCCAAACCAAACCATTTCTTTCCTAAAGTAGGGGTGGCACGTATAACTGATACAACATAGAGGGCAGGTGGCATCTGTAGTTGACCTGGATTTTACAGGCTTAATATCAAATTTTTAGGCCTGCAACATTCTTCCTTCATGATGATATCATCGTCTCCCTCTTGAGCCTCAGTGTCCTGTAAAAATGAGGGTAAATTTGCTCCTAAACAACTTCTTGAAAATTCTATTGGTAGAGAATTAGAAGTTATGAATATTGGGATTTCTCAATTTATGTGTTTAGAATATGTAATTTTGGAATAATAAGCTAAAAAAAAAACCTAGTCATTTTTTCATAATATACAGATTATTTAGAATAACATGTCAAAAAAATAAAATTGTGTGGCTGGTTTAGTTCCATGTGAACACCAAATGTTCCCAATGTGTACTGCCAACATGCTGTAATCTTCACCTTAATGTCAGCTAAATACTGACTTGGTATATACTGTACATTTTAGTTCAGTAATCATGTTTGCTTTATGTGATTTTTTACATAACACCATCCCTTCAAGAACATATCCCTCACATACTTCAAAAAATTCCTGTATCATAAGTGACACACCAATACTATTTGCCTTAGTGTATCTACAAAATTATTAGATATAGGTATTATCGTGAATGAGTGACTGAGAAATACTGGTGAGGGAATCAAACAAAGGAGGCTTAGGACACCTGGCTGGGGCCCTAGCCAAGGTGCTGTATGGCAGGCGATCTTCCAAACTCAGACTGAGAAAGTGCTGAAAGTTACTTTACTTCATCACTTTACTAGAGATGCACATCACCAAAAGAGTTTGGGTCTGCAGAGGATGACTTGATAAGGGTGGTTCTATTACATTTTATGCAATTGGTTACCTTAGCTTTAATATTAGATTTAGTAACAGAAAATGGCTTTTTTTTTTTTTTTTTTTTTTTTTTTTTTTACACTAGTGCAGGTGGGAGTGACATCCGTGAGGAAAGTCTCCATCCTTTATGGATTAAGTGGTATGTAATATTACAAGCAAACTTGCTTGGTAAAGGCAGAGCCTGATGGGCCATGTCCACTACTGTAGGGTGTTCTTTACTTTATGAGGTAAAACAGTTTCAGAGATGAGAGAAATGCACTTCACAATAAGTACCCATCCGGCATTGCTCAATAGTGGACAGGCCTTCAGTGAAACATAGGTATGGTTTACAGCATATAAATTGTGTTTAGACTTAAGAATGAAAAATAAATAGTGAAATGGTATGGAATTGTAGTCAGTTGATAGTGGGCAGTCATACTTCCCTGAAACCATTCATTCATATGAGACATCTAAAAATAAAGGGGCTTCTACACAAATTAAATGGTTTTTAATTAGGCCCAGATCATAAAAGGGGTAAACAGATGTGCTCCATTTATATACAAGAGTTCAAGCTAACTTCAGGGTCAGAGAGGCCTCTAAATAAGCAGGTTATATTTATTAACATGTAATGCAACTGTCCCACTCCCTACTGTATTGTAAAAATTAAAACCATCTAAAAATTGTATTTTGGCACAGATGCCTCTTTGTTTCTACACATTTCTTACTAGTCAGAATAAAACACCATAATTTCAGCTGAAAGGACAAAGATGTATCTACAAAAGTTTTAAAACCTGGAAGATGATCCACAATGGTAACAGACTCATCTGTCAGTTAAGTTCATGAATTGTAATAACAAATCACAAGGCAACACTTCCATTCCAATATAATCACACATCCCATTCACAAGGCACCCCTGTTATTCTCATGTTCTCACACTTCATCCTATCTCCTCATATAGTCAAATGTGATGAATCAAATTTAACTCACATCCATAATTTTGTTGAATCAAATTCATATTCATTATCATTAAAATGCAGTTATTATCTTTGTCATAATATGCAAGTGGTGATGCAAGTATTTGCATTATTCTTGGGAAGTTATAAATCAGTCAATTTTAATCCACCCAATGCCAGCACTATGAATTTATGGCAGCAACTTGAAAGAAATTTAGCCTTATTAATTAATTAATTAATTGAACTTGACAGAACACAATCCAAACCTTACTCTAGCCTGTGGATGTGTATATAACCATATAACATGCCTTTGAAAGTGCGCAGACTCACAATTTCAAATGATGAGCGTGTTGTAGGGTTGTGTCTGGAGAGCTGCTTCATAGAATACCACACACCACTTCTACTTTTTGAAAACCAACAGGAAAAATGCTACACAACACTCTCCATCTCATGAGAATAACAATACCCTACTGATCATTCAGTGAAATAAATAGTGCTAATCCTCATTCCTTTATATCAAGGGTTCTCAACCTGGGGTTTGCAAACCCCCATGGGTACTTAGATGGTTGATCTAATAATATTCTTTAGAGTACTATTGCATATTGTGTTAGCATCAGTCACTAAATTAATATACTTAGTGGCTGATCTAATATCCTTTGCAGTACAACTGCATATTGATTTAGTGTCAGTCACTAAATTAACATTGTGTTCAACGTCAGATTACTGGGCGGTTCAGGTAGGTGGTCTTATAACTCAGGGGGTTCTTAAAGAGAAAGGTTGAGAATCCCTGCCTTGTATGAGTATAGTACAAGTAACCTAACAATCATATGTAGTACACTGACATTTTGGAAAATTTCTATTATTGAGGCAAACTACACCATTTCATAAACATCCATGATAACCACAGATCATCAGCACCACAAATACCACTGGCCTCACTATTTGTTACATTATACACACCCATGCCAGGCAACTTATGGTATGGGTTTAAAAAATGTTAAACTTTGCTTAACCCATTTTACATATTTTCCAACAGCCTTTATGTCATTTAAGATTTTTCAGTGAATGAAAAAATAAATTAAAGAAATTGCCTCATATCATGGGTGGATCCATGTTAAAAATGATGGCACTTCACCAGTGAATGGGAATAAGCTGTGCACTACTAAGAGTGATGAAAGGAAATGCTGACACACATGCAAGATCACCATGAGTATGGATGAGTACAATGAATGAACTTTACTGTTACCATTTGTCTCTGTGGCACTACTGCTGCAAAGAAATAAATACATTGATGATTAATAATAATGTTTGTGCAGAAAAAAAAAAAAATGATGGCCAGTTGTCAATGAAAAATTGTATGTTAATGAATCAATAAATTCTACCTACTTCTCCTTTACCATTTATGTCAAGCAATTCATTCTCTGGATCAAGGTGTAAGTGGAGAATCTACATAGTGAATCCCTGGTTCCAATATATTTTGCCTCATGTAATTGTTATCCAACTTTGTATTTATATGTATAGATAGCATAGCAAATACAGATGATGGGTGATTAGCTATTAATTTCCCCCAGTAGTGAAAGAGGAAGGACCCTCTAAGATAGAAGTGAAGTAGGAAGGACCCTTGAAAGTAGACCAAGTTTAAGCTCCTTCACTACTGTAGGAAACGAACAGCTAATTATATCACCTTTATTTTCTATGCCTTTGTTTATTTATTTATTTATTCATTAATCAATTTATTTAAATTTATTTTATTTTTTACTATGCCCTACATATAAATACAAAGTTAGATAACAATTACATGAGGCAAAGTATATTGGAACTTTTATTCTTTCAACATACAAGCAATTTCTGAAATTTATACACATCTTTCCATGGAGAAGGATGTTGGATATTGTGACACTATGCTGGAAAATCCACATCAAAGCTGAGAAAATTCCTATTTTCAGTTCACCCAAGTGCAGTTCAGTACTATTGGTACCATCATGAATTTTTATAGCAATCTTTTCCTTTAGCCTTGAAAATCAAGGGTCCTTTGAATTGCCAGCATTTGAGCCTCTTCCAATAATGAAGATACAATTCTTTATGTAAAAATAATGTAATGTCTCCAACAGTTATATAATACTGTATTACATATTATGTACAGCACATTGTGTGGATTTATATGGTTTTCATATCCTGTCAATTTCTGTTCTTAAAGGAAAGTTGTATAAGAATATAAAAGTAAATAAATTATTATCAAGGCTAACTCTTGATCTGTAAGGGGACTAGCAAATAAATGGGCCTTTTTTTTTTTTTTTTCTCTTTTTTTTTTTTTTTTCAGTTTCCTCTCTTACATAAATAAAAATGCATAGTTACAAATTCAGTTCATTCCATGATAGAGCTCATATAAATTTTCTTTAACTCATATTTTCTCTGATGGAATTGATTTTTACAACATACTAACAATTCTTACTACCTTGTGTTTCAATTAAGTCAGATTACACCTATCTCTCCCAGATCTCCATCAAAGAAAAACTGAAATATTTGTTTTCCCCATCAGTAAAAATAAAAGCACCAACAGACAATATAACATCATTATTGGGTGGCCTTAGTAAAAGAAGCAGTGCAGTCTCCAAGAGTAGTTAGCCAGTGAGGGTATAACTTCGTATGTGGCATTAAACAGACTTGAAATGTAGCAAACATAATTCGGAAATATATAGCATTTAAAGAGTTTCTACATCAGATTAGGGTCATGAAAACATGAATTTTAAACTGTTATACAGTGATGCCTCAGGATACAAGTATCTTGCCTTATGAAAAAATGGGTTATGAGCACAAAATACTCAGTGTGCGTGTGCACGCACACACACACACACACACACACACACACACACACACACACACACACACACACATTGAGGAAGATTAAGAAGTGGACATCTGGAATGGATTAAGTGATGAGATTGTAACAGCAGAAAGTGTGCACAAATTTAAGGAAAAGTTAAATAAATATAGATATGGAGAAGGGTTACAATGAGCCCAGCTCAAACCATGGAACATACAACTAGGTAAACACACACACACACACACACACACACGGAAATAATGAGCTCTGAGCTCGTTCCGTAGGGTAACGTCTGGCTGTCTCGTCAGAGACTGCAGCAGATCATACAGTGAAACACACACACACACTCGCTGTCGCTGAGAGAGGATGGCTCATCTCCGGCTGCAGACGGGAAGAAGGAAAATACCTATGGTGTTACAGGGCCCGGGTACCTCTAAGTTAGTGTCCTGTTAATGTCCTACTGTCGCATAGTGTTGAAAGTGAGGATATGGAGAGTGGTCCCTGAGAGGAGAGTGTGGGCGGTGATTGTTTTGGCCGTAATCAGCTGACGATAACAAACACGGCGTCTAGACAAGCTCGGGACTTTGAAGGTTTTATAACTACGCCAAGAGGACTGGAGAAATTAGATATGGATGCAAGAATTCAGGCACTGGAAAGTGCCTGAATGACGAAAGAACAGAGGAGGAAAAGATCAAGTTTTTTGGAGGATGAGAAATGGGAGGCTAAAGAAGTGGTGGATAAAACAGACGGAATAGACATTACATGGAAGAATGAGACTAGGAATGGAATACAAGTGACTTACACGAATATAGATGGATTTCTGTCTAAGAGGCTAGAATGTATGGATTACCTAAGAAATAACGAACTGGACATAATGTGCGTAGTGGAAACAAAGCTAAGGCCCCGAAATAAAGCTAGACTGGTTTGTTGTAAAACACTACAAAGTATGGAGAAATGATAGAAAAAATAAAGGTGGTGGTGGTATAATGGTTCTTACTAAGGAAGATCTGATAGTGAAGGAGGTGAACTATAGTAAGAGAAATGAGGAAGTGATAAGTATGCTTATAACAGATGGCAAGAAGGACATTAATATTATAACAGTATACATACCACCCAGAACCAGTGCTTGGGAATATGAACAGTACCAAATGGTGATGAGAAATACTCTAGACAGAATGAAGCAAGAACTCATCAGAAAGGATAGAGTGATGATAGTCGGAGACTTTAATTGCAAAGAAATAGTGTGGGAAGACTACAAAGTGGTGAACGGTGGTAAGTGGGCAGAGGAATTGTTAAAGGTAGCAACAAATAACTTGATGACACAGTGGGTGAGATCACCAACAAGGTGCAGGGGACAAGATGTTGCAGCAAGGTTGGATTTGGTATTTACCAGGGGCATCTCTCTAAAAGAGGAAATTGAACATGAATGTCCCTTGGGGAAAAGCGATCATGATGTCCTAAGCTTTGAGCTGGATACGGAATTAAGCACGAATAAGATTGTGGAACAGAGGAGGAAAAATTCAATTATATTAGGGCAAATTATAACCATATAAGGGAGTTCTTTAATGAAATTGACTGGTCCGTGGTATACCAGGAAAGGGATATACAATTGAAATACGATAAATTTATGGATTTGTATAACTCTGCTGTGAAAAAGTTTGTGCCATATCACAGAAAGAGGACTTTAAATAATAAACAGTGGTTTAATAGAAATTGTGAAGAAGCAAAAAGAACAAAGAAAAGGCATGGAAGAAACTTAAGAAAAACAGTGATGTATTATCAAGAGAAGTTTACAAAACAGCAAGGAATAGATATGTTGAAGTAAGGAGAACAGCACAGAAGGAATATGAACAGAGGGTGGTGGAAAACTGTGATAGTGACCCAAAAATGTTTTACAAATTCATAAATGGAAAACTAAATATAAGGGAGGCAATAGAAAAGGTAAAAATGGGAAGAAGTATATGAGGATGCTGGAGATATAGCTGAAATTTTGAACGACAACTTTTGCAAAGTGTTTACAAAGGAGGAGCATTTTATGGGAGGAAAGCCTACGGAAATAAAGCAAATGCAGGACATCATGGTTACTAAGGAAGATGTAAGGAAAATTATAAGCAATCTGGATATTAATAAATCAATGGGGCCTGATGGCATATCTGGGAGGTTGCTAAATGAATGTAAGGATCAATTGTTGAACCCGTATTTGATATTGTGGAAACCTCCATACGAACAGGATTAGTCCCGAAAGAGTGGAAAAGAGCTGACATTGTGCCTATATATAAGAATGGTAGTAGAATGGAACCGCTAAGTTATAGACCAGTATCGTTGACTAGTATATTGTGCAAGGTATGTGAAGAAGTAATTAAAGCTAAGTGGAGTGAGTATCTAGAAAGTGAAAACATTCTGAGTGAAAAGCAGTTTGGTTTCAGAAAAGGAAGATCGTGCGTATCCAATTTATTATGTTTTTATTCAAGAGTGACTGACATACTACAACATAGAGAGGGATGGGTGGATGCTATCTACCTGGACTTGAGAAAGGCCTTTGATAAAGTACCACACAATAGACTGATGTGGAAACTAAAGAAGATTGGAGGAGTAAATGATAAACTAGCAAAATGGATGGAAAATTACTTATTGGGAAGAGAAATGAGAACAGTGGTGAGAGGAAGGAAGTCTGAGTGGAAAAAGGTAACCAGTGGAGTTCCACAAGGGTCAGTGCTGGGTCCCATCATGTTTTTTATTTATGTTAATGATATGCCAGTAGGAATTGACAGTTACATGAACATGTTTGCGGACGATACTAAAATTATAAGGAGAGTAAAGAATGTGGAAGATTGTAACAAGTTACAGGAAGATCTTGATAAAATATATGAGTGGAGTAAGGAGTGGCAGATGGAGTTTAATATAGACAAGACCCATGTTATGAAAATGAGAAGAAGTAGATACAGACCAAACAGGGATTACAGGCTGGGTGATGAGAAAATTAAAGAGACCAATGAGGAGAAAGACTTAGGAGTAACCGTGCAAAACACTTTGTCACCGGAGAAACACATTAACAAGATTTTTTTGAAAACATACAACATGCTTCAAAATATTGGCCTTGCATTCCACTACCTAGATGAAGGAATGATGAAGAAGATATTATGTACCTTAATAAGACCCCAGTTAGAATATGCAGCATGTGTCTGGTCACCGCATATGAAGAAAAATGTGAAGAAGGTGGAAAGGGTACAGAGGCTGGCAACAAGGATGGTACCAGGACTCAGGGAGTTAGACTATGAGGAAAGACTGAGGAAGCTGGGGCTGACCACATTAGAAGAGAGAAGAACAAGAGGAGACATGATAACTATGTATAAATTGGTGAACAAGATTGACATACTGGACAGAGAGTTGATAAAAGTGACCACAAGTAATCATCTCCGAGGACATGGAAAGTACAGTTTCCCGCATCATAGCATTGATAAGTGGAATAAACTGAGCAGTGATGTCGTTGACGCGGTGTGTGTCAATCAGATGAAAGAGAGATATGACAGGAATGGACAAGGAGACAGGTCACAGAGAGCTTAGCTCGGGCCCTGTAATACACAAATAGGTAAATACACACACACACACACACACAGGGAAATGACTATAATAGTCGGCAGTACAAAGATACTAGAAATGAATATATTAAAGTAAGGAGAGAGGAAGAAAGAAAGTTTGAGATGGATGTAGTGGACAAAGGCAAGGATGAACCCAAGCTTTTCTACAAGTTTATAAACGGCAAAACAAAGAATAAGGAAACAATTAAAAAAATAATTAAAGAAGGGAACACATACCAAACAGAGAAGGATATGTGTGAAATAATGAATGAGAGCTTCAAAACGGTGTTCACTGCAGATGATGATTTCACAGAACCTAATAGGACATTGGATTGCCAAAGATTACAGGAGATTGCAGTGCACAAACAGGATATTGGAAGATTACTAGATAAGTTGGAAGTCAGAAAAGCAATGGGGCCAGATGGTGTATCAGGATGGTTGTTAAAAGAATGTAAAAAAGCAATTACTGGATCCAATTTTGGAAATAATTTAAAGTTCAATAAATGAAGGGAAAGTTCCACTAGAGTGGAAGAGAGCCAACGTAATAACGATATTTAAATGAGGAAAGGCAACTGAACCACTAAACTACAGACCAGTGTCACTTACAATAGTCATAGGGAAGTCATGTGAAATAATTATCAAAGAAAAATGGGTTAAATTTCTAGAAGAGGAGCAAGTCATATCGAACAGACAATTTGGGTTCAGGACAGGGCGGTCATGTGTATCAAACTTGTTAAGCTTCTACTCGAGTTATTGCAGGACTTGAAAACAGAGATGGATGGGTAGACACAGTATACCTGGACATTAAAAAAGGCTTTCGAATAAGTCCCGCACAGAAGACGACTTTGTAAACTAGAGTACATTGAAGGACTGCATGGAACCTTGCTCGAATGGACAAGAGATTATTTGAAGGATAGGGAAATGAGAACTGTGATTAGAGATACATACTCATCTTGGGGTAAAGTAACCAGCGGAGTGCCACAAGGGTCAGTGTTAGCCTCCATTATGTTTCAAGTTTATGTAAAGTGACATTCACATTGGGATAAAGTTATTCACTGATAATGCAAAGTTGCTAAAAGTCATCAAAACCAGAGAGGAATATCTACTGTTCCAGGAAGATTTAAACAAGATCTATGAATGGAGCAAGAAGTGGAAATTGGAGTTTAATCCCTTCAACACCGGGACACATTTTTACCTTGAGATTTGTTTACAATTAGACCATTTTATTTACATTAGGAAGACTCTATGGAGGTCAGAAAATTAATGGCTACAGTCTTCACTATTTTAATCACCCACACGAATTTCTGGAGTTGTATAAAATTGCCAAATAGTAAGCAGAATGAATATGGAAACCCGTCATGGTACTGAAGGAGTTAATGTCAAGAAATGCCACATAATGGAACTAGGAAAGAGTAAGAGAAGACCAGCATAGAACTATTTGATGGGGCATGAGGAGATAATGAAGACTAAAAAGGAAAAAGATCTTGGAGTGATCATACAAGAAAATCCGAGCCCTGATAAACACAACAGCAAGATATTTGGACTATCATATAAGATGTTGACTAATATAAGAGTAGCATTTCATTATATGGATAAAGATATGATGAAAAAAATCATCACAAGCATGATATGCCCAAGGCTGGAATATGCAGCAGTGGTATGGTCTCTGAGCTCTAAAAAGGATATAAGAAAATTGGAAAGGATACAGAAGATTGCTACTAAGATAGTGCTGGAATTAAAGGACCTCACATATGAAGAACGACTGAAGGAAATGGGACTGCCAACCTTACAAGATAGAAATGAACGGGGGAACCTAATAACAATGTACAGTGCTTACTCCAATTTTGCGAGAAATGGGGCGGCATTGTGAGTCGCAAATTTGGAAATCGCAAAATTGGAAGTATTATTCCTATGGGAAAAATTGAATATGGTCCATGGTTGCCTAATTTTTCAATATTTTCCTAATATTTTGCCCATATTTATATCACATATATATTGAGCCAGGTATCTTTCCATATGAATGATCACAGTGTTTGTACAATGGCTACAAGAATCAAAAATCTGTCCACCGTAGGTTTTTACAGCTTTTTCAATTTTCTCACGGTTTTTAAACAACATTCTCACAGTTGATTCTCCCACACCAGACTCTCTGGAAATATCACAGTTCCTTTTTCCATTTCTTTTCATCTTAATTATCTTCATCTTCTGCTCCAAAGTTAGCCTAATGTTTTTCTTGGTTGGTGGCGCCATGTCGCACAAAGTCGAGCACAAGGATTCCTCCAAATTTGCAGAGAGAACTCCGTGGAGGTGTACGTAAACAAATGGAAGGCGGGAGGGAGCGGGGCAGTGTTGCCAAATGAGCTTTGTTGAATTATCGCCAGATTTTTATGAAAACTAGCCAAAAACCACCAAACTATGACAAATATATATATAAATATGATAATAATATAGTATAATATGATAAATATGAATAAATTAATAAAATATTGCCAATATAAAACAGTAATATATAATTTGCAGGAACGCTCTCTCTCCCGCCACCACTCCCAATACCGGGAGAAAGGAGTAAGATGGGCAAATTTTTAAAATGGCAATTTTTGGTCCTTGGTCACAAAATTGGTGTATCACAAAATTTGAACTCGCAAAATTGGAGTAAGCACTGTATAAGATAGTAAATGATATTGAAAAAATAGACAAAGAAGACGTGGTGCTGTTGACGGAAGAAGATGGAACCACAAGAGGACATGAAAAGAATATCAGGATAAGGCAGTGTGTGAAGGATACTGGAAAATACAGTTTTCCACACAGAACGGTGGAAAAATGGAATGCATTAGATATTGGAATTGTTACTGAAAGAAAAACTAGATAAATGGAGATATGGAGAAAGGACACTATGAGCCCCGCTCGAATCCTGTACAATACAACTACACACACATGGTGAGGGCAAGGTGGAAGTAATAGGAGTAACAATCAAAACAAAGGAATTGGGAAAAATGAAAATCATAGTTACATTATGGCATACATATGTGCCACCTAAGACAAATACATGGGGAACTAAGGAACATAAAGATATGCCAAGAGAGGTGATTAAGTGCTTAGATAAAATGTTGAGGAGATGGAAGAATACTTTTAGTTGGAGACTTTAACTGTAAAAAATAAACTAGAGAGAGATGAAAGTAATGGATAATGGTGGAGCAAAGTGCTACAGTTGACTATGGTAAATACAATGGACCAGTAGATGGAGGAGTCAACAAGGTACAGGGGAGAAGAAGAATCATTGTTACTTGACCTAGTATTCACAAAGAAACCAGGACCCCCTCCCAGCATACAATGCCTCAATCCAATGGGAAGAAGTGATCATGTGACATTAGAGCAGGAAATACAAGAGGAGGATGGGATAAGTTACACAGAGGACTACAAAAAAAGGGATTAAATTATGCAAGAGAAGATTTTGAAAAATTAAGAACTTTTTTTTGCTGACACTGAATGGAGAAACATTATGTACAAAAGGACAATACAAGGAAAATATGAAATATTCTTACAGAAATATAATGAAGGAGTAAAGAAATACATACCTTTTTATAGAGTTAAGAAAAAAATTCACGCTTGGTACAATGCTAGATGCGCAGACACAAAAAAAGGCAAAAGATAAAGCTTGGAAAAAACTCATAAAACAAATATGAGAAATGACAATAAAGGACAACAGTAAAAGGATGCAAGAAATTAATTAATATATTAGAGTAAGGAGAGAGGAAGAAAGAAACTTTGAGAAAGATGTGGTGAGTAAAAGCAAAGATGAACCCAAGCTTTTCTACAAATTCATAAATGAAAAAATGATAAAAAAAAGGAAACGATAGAAAAAATAATCAAAGGAGGGAGGACATACCAATCAGAGAAGGAAATGTGTGAAATAATGAATGAGAGCTTCAAAATGGTGTTCACTGTAGAAGATCTTACAGAACCAAATAGGACATTGCACTGCCAAGGATTACAGGAAATCACAGTATGCAAAGAAGATATTAGAAGATTATTGGATAATTTGGATATCAGAAAAGCAATGGGGGCAGATGGTGTTTCAGGCTGGGTGCTAAAATAATATAAAGAGCAACTACTGGATCCAATCATCAATTACAAGTTCACTAAATGAAGGGAAAGTTCCACTAGAATAGAAAAGAGCAAATGTAATACCGATATTTAAAGGGGTAAAGACAATTCAGCCATTAAATTACTGACTGGTGTCACTTACAAGCATTATGGGAAAGCTGTGCAAAATAATTATCAAGGAAAAATGATTGAAAATCTGGATGAAGAACAAGTCATTACAAACAAACAATTTGGTGGGTTCAGGACAGGACGGTCATGTGTGTCGAATTTACTAAGCTTCTACTCAAGGGTAATAGAAGGACCGGATAACAGAGATGGAGGGGTGGGCACAGTATACCTGGACATAAAAAGGCTTTTGATAAAGTCCCTCATGGAAGACTACTTTGGAAAATAAAGAACATAGGAGGACTGCGAGGAACTTTATTAGAGTGGACAAGGGATTATTTGAAGTATAGGGAGATGAGAACTGTGATCAAAGATATATACTCATCTTGGGGTAAAATAACAAGTGGAGTATCACAAGGGTCAATTTTAGCCCCCATTATGTTTCAGATTTATGTAAATGACATTCACAATGGGATAAACAGTTACATTAATCTATTTGCTGATGATGCAAAGTTACTAAGAGTTATCAAAACCCAGGAGGAGTGTTTACTCTTAGAAGATGATATAAACAAGATCTATGAGTGGAGTAAGAAGTGGAAATTGGAGTTCAATGCCAAGAAATCACACGTAATTGAACTAGGAAAGAGCAAAAGACCGGTATGGGACTATTTGATGGGAGAGGAACAAATAATGAAGACTAAAGAGGAAAAAGATCATATGATGAGCACCTAAAGGAACTGGAACTACCAACCTTACAAGAGAATGAGGAGACCTAATAACATTGTACAAGATAGTCAATGGCATTGAAAAGATAGACAAGGAAGACCTAGTGCTTTTGACAGAAGAGGATGGAAGGACAAGAGGTCATGTAAAGAAAATCAGGATGAGGCAATGTGTGAAGGATATTAAAAAATACAGTTTTCCACATAGAATGGTGGAAAAGTGGAATGCATTGAATAATGAAGTTGTTAGTTACAGCTCATAATGTGCATAACTTTAAGGGAAAATTGGATAAATGGAGACATGGACACTATGAACCCTGCTCAAACCCTGTACAATACAACTAGGTAAATACACACACACACGCCTTCACACCACCCAAGCTTTGTTTTCCACACTGTGAAAGTTCATCTTTGTTTAGCAATAATATAGTGTGGGACCACTGTATATTATTTATCATTGTTAATCGTTAGAAAATTACTTTAATTTTGCATAAAATACTATGTTAATTAATTTTTATATTGATATTTTTCGGGTTTGGAACAGATAAATTGGATTTCCATAATTTTTAATTAGGAAATTCATTTCAAGATAAGAGTTTTTCAGGATAGGAGCTACATTATGGAAATAATTAAAATTGTAAACCAAGACGTGACCGTATATTTATTTTCTGTTGCACTAACTTTAGATTACATTTCTGCTGTGTTGAAAAGAAATACATTTACTCTTAGTTAATACAGTATATATACTTACATAAACTGCTTATATTTCACACTCCTTGGAACCTTATTGATAACTAGTCTACCATCATAACTAAGTGAAGCAAACGTCCAGAAGTCAGCCGCTGACCACTCCACTGCATATACAGAGTCCTCATGATCATCATATGTCTGGATCACACCCTCCTCAGTACCTTCAACCCTGGAGGTAGGAAAAAAAAAAACTATCACCACCACAGCACACTAAGAAAGGTACCAGCATCAAAACATGTTAGTGAATAATGGTTCTATATATATACAGTGGAGACTCAATACTTGAACTTAATTAGTTCCAAATGGCTGTTCGAGTATTAAAAAGTTCGACTATTGATACCTATAAATCAGGTAATTCGTTCTCATCTTAGCAAAACCTCAAGTTTATGAAAATTTCAATGTAATTTTTTTTACAATTTTGATATGTACATACCATAAATGAAGGCTGGTGATGGATAACTTAGAAGAGAAGGGAAAAGGGGTGGGGAAGAGGAGGGAGGTCGTCGGAGGACGAATCACCATCCATGAAAACGTCTGGTAACTTTTCTCCTGGTGTGATTCCTGGGAATCCACTAGTGGAGGGATTTGGCTCACTAACACTTGCACTCTCACCAGATTCCTTATTTTCACCACTAATGAGCCTCTTTGGTGCTATTGTAAGTTCATAAATGAAAAACTACTGACAGAATGCAGAAGAATGTTGTGTTTCTCAAGACTGCGGCAGGACTAGGGATGTGCATCAGCATTCAGTATACCAGATTATCGGTATTATTTGTATACCAGTATTACCGGTAATACAGGATCAGAATGGGACAGTGATGGTTGCAAGAAAGGAGAGGACAGAGCTTCATATACGACCAAATGTGCGGCCGTTTGATTACCAGATATTTTCACTACTAGTACGTCTTTGGTGTTAATGTAAATTTATAAATAAAAAAAACTACAGACAGAATGCACGAGAATGTTATTCTGATGACCACGGCAGTATAAATGGTGGAGGGAGGGAGGGAGAGGCCAGGGAGCCTTTGTTTACAACCACATGTGTGGGCGTTCGAGCATCAGGTATTTTATCGAGTATTAAATCAAATTTTTGCGTTCGAGTATTGAAAAGTTCTGCTATTTAGATGTTCAAGTACTGAGTCTCACTGTATATCTTTTTATCTATTTGTGTAAGTATATTTCTCTCCAAAAGCTAAGAGTGTCACCCAGTGATGGCCATGGCAGAAGAGCCTCCATCTCTTTTTATCTAGACACTTCCTTCTTGCTAGTTAAATGTTTCACTCTTGCTAAAGCCTTTCAGATATGTACTTTTTAAACTTTTACCATATCCTCCAGCGACGTGACAAGAAAGAAAATGATACCATAGGAAATCAAAATATGAACAGGACTTAAATTTTCAAATAGGAAAACCAAGGCAATTATCAGAAAATGTAAAAGGGCAGCAGTAAATGAAAAGTTTGTTAGGAATTCAAATTAAATTTTAAATGAGAATAAGTGATTTTGGAAGAAAGGTAAAAGGAAAAGAGTTTGTGAATATGAGAATGATGGAGTTCTAGTAAGCAGTAGGAAGGAGGTGGTAAAGATTTGTGTGAAAGGTATTTTGTCCATTTAATGAATAGGGAAACTGAAGAAAGCATACAATAGCACAAGTAAAGAAGCAGGAGTAATAAAGAAAGCAATAGTTAGGCTAAAGAGTGGCAAAGCTGTAACCATAAATTAAATTAATGGCAGGAAATGTTAGAGAACATGGTATGTAAACAAGCATGGAGGCAAGGAAAATTACCAAATGAGAGGAGGTTCATTACTGCATCTCTATTTAAAGGTAAGGAATATAGTAGTGAGTAATATTTATATAGGGATAAGTTGGCGTAATGTGCCAAGAAAAGTTTATACGAGTTTTGACTGAGATTGATGAAAATTACTAAAAATTAAGGTAATTAATCAACAGATTCAACACACTGGATTGAAGATCATTAATTGAAAGATTGGAAAAGATAGGATTTAAGAAAGGAAAGCTTGTGAAGTTAAGACATATCATACACCAGTATGAAGCCATTCTTACTTCTCCTTGTCCTCTTTGGTGATGTCTTCCTGGTCCACCATGGTGCCAAAAGGCTGTGATGCAATGGAAGGCAGGTTTGACAATATTATTCGCTGATCACTGGAGCATGTCAATACCAACTGATCATAGGAAGCATTGTATCGTACACTCCAAACCCTGGAGAAAAAAAGTATTTTTATAAATATGACTTTAATAATCCTATCTTTTTTCATGAACCACACTAATGACAGGTATCTGAGATAAAGCATCTCTTAATACTAGATATGTACAGATGTATTGGTATCAATATTGGTATCAGTAGTATTGGCCCATTTAAGGAGTATCAGTGTTAAAACTTGAATTGATAATTAGAATTCTAATGTAAGGTGAAACACAACAGTGCAGTTTTATTTAAGACAAAATATTCTTGTGCAGTGCCACCATGCTGCTCCAAAGACACACCCAGAACCAGCCTTAAAGTTTTGTATATAATGTATTGTAGTAAGAAATCTCTCTCTCTCTCTCTCTCTCTCTCTCTCTCTCTCTCTCTCTCTCTCTCTCTCTCTCTCTCTCTCTCTCTCTCTCTCTCTCTAACTAGAAAAATGAAAAGTTTTCATCACACACACACACACACACACACATTTAATGTCACAGGAAAGGAGATCAGCCTTGGACACAGCTGCCTTCAAAATGGCAGGGATAGCTGCCATCACACATAGTGATGCCTATTAAAATAAAGGTGAACACATTTAAATTAACACACACAAGTCAGACAGAGATAATGACGTTTTTGTTGAAGTTTAATAATGTCAAACTTAAAAGAAAAAACAACCCACATACGACTGTGGGCAACAATCTTATAAACAAGTTTCCAGTGCACTGTTATCATGTTATCAGTATCAGTAGTAGTATTGGCATTGGCCCAATTATGTGGTATCAGTATTGATCAAAATTCAAGTATTAGTACATACCTACTTAATACACACACACACACACACACACTTATACTAATATAGATGGATTGTTATCCAGTGTGTTGGAGGTTAGAGATTATTTGAAAGAAAAAAGACAGGATGTAATGTGCATAGTAGAAACAAAACTAAAAGAAGAGATCCATGTTAGCTTTAAAGATGAAGGATATAATAGCTGGAGAAGAGACAAGAAGGGAAAAAAAAGAGGATAGTGTTAATAATGGTTTGTGATAATAATATGTGTGGAGCAAGTGCAATATGATGATGGTATAATGGAAGTAATGGAAGTAACAATCAAAACAGGAATTAAAAAAAAAGGAAAATCATAGTTATGTATGTGCCACCTAAGACAAATACATAGGAAACTGAGGAACATAAGGATATGCAAAGAGAGGTGATCAAGCGCTTAGATAATATGATAAGAAAAGATGGAAGAAAACTATTAGTAGGAGACTTTAACAGTAAAAAAGTAAACTAGAGAGAAATGAAAGTAATGCTGGACAATGGAGCGAGGAGGTGTTATAGCTGACTATGGTAAATACAATGGATCAGTGGGTGGAATAGTCAACATGGTACAGGGGGGAAAGGAGAACCATCATTGCTTGACCTAGTATTCAAAAAGAAGCCAGGGCCCCCTCCCAGCATACAATACCTTAGTCCAATTGCAAGAAGTGATCAAATAACATTAGAATTAGAAATGCAGGAAGAGGATGGGATAAGATACAGAGAAGACTACAAAAAAAGAGAGATTAAATTATGCAAGAGCAGATTTTGAAAAGTTAAGAAAATTTTTTTGCTGATATTGAATAAACATTATGAACGGAAGGACAATACAGGGGAAATATGAAATATTTTTACAGAAATATATCGGAGTGAAGAAATATGTACCTATCTATAGAGTAAAGAAAAATATATCCGCTTGGTACAATGCCAGATGTAGTTATACAGTGAAGCTAAAAAGGCAAAAGATAAAGCTTGGAAGAAACTCAAAAAGCAGAGAAATTAAAATAACAGACAGCAGTATAAGGATGCAAGAAATGAATATATTAGAGTAAGGTGAGAAAGAAAGAAACTTTGAGAAAGATGTGGTGCAAAAAAGTGAAGGTGAAACCAAGCTTTTCTACAAATTTATAAATGGTAAAATGAAGAATAAGGAAACATTAGAAAAAATCATTTAAGGAGGGAAGACATGCCAAACAGGAAAGGAAATTAGTAAAATAATGAATGAGAGCTTCAAAACTGTGTTTGCTGAAGAAGAAGATTTTACAGAACCAAATAGGACATTGCATTACTAATGATTGCATGAAATCATAGTGTACAAAGGAGATATTGGAAGATTACTAGATAATTTGGATGTCAGAAAGGCAATGGGGTCAGATGTGTATCAGGCTGGGTGCTGAAAGAATGTAAAGAGCAGCTGTTAGATCAATTTGAGAAATGATTTCAAGTTCATTAAAAGAACAGAGAGTACCACTAGAATAGAAGAGAGCCAACATAATCCTAATATTCAAAGGAGGAAAGTCAACTGAGCTATTAAATTACAGACCGGTGTCACTTACAAGTGTGGCAGATAAGTTATTTGAAATAGTTATCAAAGAAAAATGGGTTAAATATCTGAAAGAAGAACAAATTATATCAAATAGACAATTTGGGTTCAGGACAGGATGGTCATGTGTGTCAAACTTATTAAGTTTTACTCGAGTAATATAAGGACTGGAAAGCAGAGATGGAGGGGTAGACATGGTATACCTGGACATAAAAAGTCTTTTGATAAAGTTCCTCACGGCAGACTACTTTGAAAGTTAGAGAGCATAGGAGGACAACGAGGAACTTTGTTAGATTGGATAAGGGATTATTTGAAGGACAAAGAGATAAGAACTGTGATCAGAGATTCATACTCATCTTGGGATAAAGTAACAAGTGGAGTGCCACAAGGGTCAGTGTTAGCCCCCATTAAGTTCCAGGTATATGTAAATGACATTCAAAATGGGGTAAACAGTTATATTAATTTATTTGCTGATGCCACAAAATTGCTAAGAGTAATCAAAACCCAAGAGGATTGTTTGCCACTGCAGGAAGATATAAACAAAATCTACGAGTGGAGTAAGAAGTGGAAATTGGAGTTCAATGCCAAGAAATGTCATGTAATGGAACTAGGAAAGAGTATGAGAAGACCGGTATGGAACTATCTGATAGAAGAGTAACAAAAAATGAAGACTAAAGAGGAAAAGATCTGTGAGTGATTATACAGGAAAATCTGAACACTGAAAAATACTTAAGATATTTGGATTAGCATATAAATTGTTGACTAATTAGAGTGGCATTTCAATTCAGAGACAAAGATATGATGAAAAAAATTATTACGAGCATGATACGTCCAAAGCTGGAATATGCAGCAGTGGTGTGGTCACTAAGCTCTAAAAAAGATTTAAGATGATTAGGATGAGGCAGTGTGTGAAGGACATTGGAAAATAAAGTTTTCCACATGGAACGGTGGAAAAGTGGAATGCATGAAGTGATGAAGTTGTTACAGCACATAATGGGCAAAACTTAAAAAAAAAAATTGGATAAATGGAGACATGAAGACAGGATACTATGTGCCCCGCTCGAATCCTATACAATACAACTAGGTAAATACACACACACACACACACACACACTGCGTAGTATAGTGGTTGTGCTAGCACGCTTGGCTCACAACCAAGAAGGCCTGGGTTTGAGTCCTGGGAGTGGTGAGGCAAATGGGCAAGCCTCTTGATGTGTAGCCTCTGTTCACCTAGTAGTAAATAGATGCGGGATGTAACTCAAGGGGTTGTGGCCTCACTTTCCCAGTGTGTGTGGTATGTGATGTGGTCTCAAGTCCTACCCACAGATCGGTCAGTATGAGCTTTGAGGCCTTTCCATAGGGGAAATGCTGGCTGAGTGACCAGCAGATGACCATGGTGAATAACATACATACATACATACATACATATACATATACATACATACATACATACATACATGCACACACACACACACACACACACACACACACACACACACACACACACACACACACACACACACACAATTGACAGTTACATGAATATGTTCACGGACGATACCAAAATTATGAGGAGAGTAAAGAATGTGGAAGATTGTAACAAGCTACAGGAAGATTTTGATAAAATATATGAGTGGAGTAAAGAGTGGCAGATGGAATTCAATATAAACAAGAGCCATGTTATGAAAATGGGAAGTAGATACAGACCAAACGGATTACAGGCTGGGTGATGAGAAAATTGAAGAGACCAATGAGGAGAAAAACTTAGGAGTAACCGTGCAAAACACTCTGTCACTGGAGAAACACATTAACAAGATATTCGGGAAAACATATAACATGCTTCAAAATATTGGCCTTGCATTCCACTACTTAGATGAAGGAATGATGAAGAAGATATTATGCACCTTAATAAGACCCCAGTTAGAATAAGCAGCTTGCGTCTGGTCACCGCATATGAAGAAAAATGTGAAGGTGGAAAGGGTACAGAGGCTGGCAACAAGGATGGTACCAGGACACAGGGAGTTAGACTATGAGGAAAGACTGAGGAAACTGGGGCTGACCACATTAGAAGAGAGAAGAACAAGAGGAGACATAATAACTATGTATAAATTGGTGAACAAGATTGACATATTGGACAGAGAATTGATAAAGGTGACCACAAGTAATTATCTCTGAGGACACGGAAAAAAAACTAATAAAAGACATCTGTCTAAATGACGTGAGAAAGTACAGTTTCCTGCATCGTAGTATTGATAAGTGGAATAAATTGAGCACTGATGTCGTTGACGCAGTGTGTGTCAATCAGATGAAAGAGAGATATGACAGGAATGGACAAGGAGACAGGTCACAGAGAGCTTAGCTCGGGCCCTGTAATACACAAATAGGTAAATACACACACACACACACACACACACACACACACACACACACACACACACACACACACACACACACACAAATAAATTAGAATTAAGAGATTACATAAAGAAAGAAGAACCAGATATTGTATGCCTGGTGGAAACAAAGTTAAATGAGGCAATAAAAATAGACATAGATAAAAGGTATAATATATGGAGGAGAGAGAGTGGGTAAGGAGGAGGAGGAGTCATGATGATGTTAAGGAAGGAGATAGTGGTAAATCAAGTGGGGTTTGGGGAAGGAAAATCAGAAATACTGTATGTTAAGATGCATATTAACAAAAAGGAGTTAACAATCATTGGAACATATGTGCCACCAAAACAAACTCATGGACTAACCAAGAATATAGAGACATGATAGATGACACAATAAGGAGTCTTACAAGAATCATTAAGGAAAGGAGAAAAGTGATATTGATAGGAGATTTCAACTGTAAGGAGGTAGACTGGGAAAATTATGAAAGTGGTATGGGGGAAGATGCCTGGGAGATAGATTCCTGAACCTAATGATAGATAATTTGATGGTCCAAAGAGTAAAGGAAAACACAAGATTCAGAGGAAACGATGAGCCGGCAAGATTAGACCTAGTTTTACAAGGGATATACCAATTAACGATGATATAAGATACAAGTGCCCATTGGGAAAGAGTGACCATGTAATATTAGAGATGGATATAGAAGAAGGAAAGGAAGATAGAGATGAATCATACAAAGGAGACCGATTAAATTACAGAAAGGCTGATATTGAGAATCTCAAGAACTATTTTAAAACGTAAACTGGGAGGAGATGGAAAACTCATTAACGGTTCAAGAGAAATATAACTTATTTTTGGAAATATACAAAACTGGGGTCAGGAATATGTTCGAAATATAGACCTAAAGAAGAAGGAAAGAAAGATTGGTTTAATGCAAGATGTGCTAGGGCAAAGGAGAAACGAGATGGAGCATGGAAAAGGTGGAGAAGAAACAGAAATCCAGAAAATAAGGAAAACTTCAAAACAGCAAGAAATGAATATGCTAAGGTGAGAAAGGAAGAAGAAAAGAACTATGAAAAGGACATTGTCGAAAAATGTAAGGAACAACCAAAATTGTTCTACAGATTCATAAATGGAAAAATAAGACAAAAAGAAACAATAGAAAGGTTAAAAGGAGAGAACGGAATGGTGGAAGACCCAAAAAGTATGGCAGAACTGTTAAATAGTAAATTTCATGAGGTCTTTACTAAGGAATCCAAATTTGAAAGACCACAGGGTAATAGAGACTGTCTATATGAAAGAGATTAAAGTAACCAAGCTTGAAATAAAAAGTTGATGACGGAATTGGATGAGGAAAAGGCAATGGGACCGGATGAAGTCTCAGGCAGAATACTGAAAGAATGTAGGGAAGAACTAGCAAGTCCAATATACAACATCATAAAATGCTCAATAGAAAATGGAACAGTGCCAGTGGAGTGGAAAAGAGCTGAGGTGGTTCCCATATATAAGAGCGGAAGGAAGGAAGAACCTTTAAATTACAGGCGGTATCACTAACTAGTGTAATATGCAAGATGTGTGAAAAAGTAATAAAGAAGCAATGGATCGAGTTTCTTGAAGACAACAAAATATTATCAAATAGCCAATTTGGTTTTAGAAAAGGTCGGTCATGTGTGACAAATTTATTGAGTTTCTACTCTAGAATAGTTGATAAAGTACAAGAGAGAGAGGGATGGATTGACTGTATTTATTTAGATCTAAAAAAGGCTTTTGATAAAGTGCCACATGAAAGATTACTATGGAAGTTAGAGGAGAAGGGTGGCTTAAAAGGAAGCACATTGAGATGGATGAAGAATTACTTAAGGGGGAGAGAAATAAGGACGATAGTTAAAGATATGAAGTCCAAGTGGAGAACAGTAGACAGCGGAGTGCCACAGGGGTCAGTATTGGCACCAATACTTTTCTCGTATATATAAATGACATGCCAGAGGAGTGAACAGCTACATAAATCTGTTTGTGGACGATGCGAAACTGTGCAGAGTCATTAAACAAAAGAGGATTGTGAAATACTACAGGAAGACTTAAACAAGATCTGGAAATGGAGCAAAAATGGGAGATGGAATTCAATGTGGACAAAAGCCATGTCATGGAAATGGGAAAAAGTGAAAGACGACCAGTGGGAATCTATAAGATGGGAGATGGAGTAGAACTAGAAAAAGTAAAAAGGAAAAGGACTTGGGAGTGACAATGGAAGAAAATAATCAACCGGTTAGCCATATTGATAGAATTTTCAGAGACGTATAATTTGCTAAGGAATATTGGAGTAGCATTTCACTATATGGACAAGGAAATGATGAAGAAATTGATAAGTACTAAAATAAGACCTAGATTGGAATATGCAGGAGTTGTGTGGACTCCCATAAAAGAAACACATAAGAAAATTAGAGACTACAAAAATGGCTACAAGAATGGTTCCAGAATTTAAAGGGATGGCATATGAGGAGAGATTAAAGGCAATGGATCTACCAACCTTGGAGCAGAGAAGAGAGAGGGATCTGATACAAGTTTATAAATTGATTAACGGAATGGATGAAGTGGATAATGAGAAACTGATCCTGAGAGAAGAATATGACTTTAGAAGCACAAGATCGCATAGTAAGAAACTAAGGAAGGGACGATGTCTGAGAGATGTTAAAAATTTAGTTTCCCAAAGATGTGTTGAGACTTGGAACAGTTTGAGTGAGGAAGTGGTATCAGCAAAGAGTGTACATAGTTTTAAAGAAAAATTGGATAAGTGTAGATATGGAGATGGGACCACACGAGCATAAAGCCCAGGTCCTGTAAAACTACAACTAGGTAAATACAACTAGGTAAATACACACACACACACACACAGGGAGGAAAAATTAAATTATATTAGGGCAAATTATAACCATATAAGGGAGTTCTTTAATGAAATTGACTGGTCCGTGGTATACCAGGAAAGGGATATGCAATTGAAATACGATAAATTTATGGATTTGTATAACTCTGCTGTGAAAAGTTTGTGCCATATTACAGAAAGAGGACTTTAAATAATAAACAGTGGTTTAATAGAAATTGTGAAGAAGCAAAAAAGAACAAAGAAAAGGCATGGAAGAAACTTAAGAAAAACAGTGATGTATTATCAAGAGAAGTTTACAAAACAGCAAGGAATAGATATGTTGAAGTAAGGAGAACAGCACAGAAGGAATATGAACAGAGGGTGGTGGAAAACTGTGATAGTGACCCATAAATGTTTTACAAATTCATAAATGGAAAACTAAATATAAGGGAGTCAATAGTAAAGGTAAAAAATGGGGAAGAAGTATATGAGGATGCTGGAGATATAGCTGAAATTTTGAACGACAACTTTTGCAAAGTGTTTACAAAGGAGGAGCATTTTATGGGAGGAAGGCCTACAGAAATAAAGCAAATGCAGGACATCATGGTTACTAAGGAAGATGTAAGGAAAATTATAAGCAATTTGGATATTAATAAATCAATGGGGCCTGATGGCATATCTGGGAGGTTGCTAAATGAATGTAAGGATCAATTGTTGAATCCTGTATTTGATATTGTGGAAACCTCCATACGAACAGGATTAGTCCCGAAAGAGTGGATAGTTTTAAAGAAGAATTGGATAAGTGTAGATATGGAGACGGGGCTACACGAGCATAAAGCCCAGGCCCTGTAAAACTACAACTAGATAAATACAACTAGGTAACACACACACACACACACACACACACACACACACACACACACACACACACACACACACACACACACACACACACACACACTTAGTTTGGTTTGTAAACATACAAACCAAGTTCTCAAAAAAATTTTCATCATTATCACAAGAAAGATTGCATGGAAAACTATAGAAAAACCAAATATTAGTTCATTATATTCATTATTTCAGGCGTGGTGGTCTAGTAATTTAGAAAGCTTTCAGTGTTTCAGCTATCTGGGCAGACAATGGTGCGGAGAAAGATGTTTAGAAGAACTACTAAAAATACAATGGTAAATAAACAGTAGTAGAAAATTTACTTAGAATTCAAGATAATCCTATGTTTATTTGTTCAGTAGGCTACGTTTTCCATGCAGAACACAAAAGCACTTATTTAGAATAAGGTAGAGAGCTTGAATTCATCCTGAAGTACCAAACATAATTTCAAGACATATAGAAATAAAATATAGGCCAAGTTTAAAAATAGCCTTTAGATCATATGATGTAAGTCACAATAAGAAAAGTTTGTCTAAAAGTAAAATGAAATTTAGAACTGGACAAAGGCAGTTTTACTGCACAACTATGAAAGACCTGTAGCATCAAAGTGGAGTGGAACATTTTGATCATGACTGCACTGTTTTGATCAAGACATTGGTGCATCTAATGGTATCATGACTGAACTCCAACTTCCAAGACATCTCATTGCAATGGTAAACTCTCAAGATCTCCTTGAAGCCCATGGTAAAAGTAATAATGAGATAATCAGAAAATTAAGAGATCATCACTTTTAACAACAACTGTGCTGAAAAGCAGTGCTGGTACTTACCAATGAGAGTGATCACAAAGTTCTTTAAGTGGTTGGTCTGTATTTCTGATATCCCAGAATTTTGTTTTGCAGTCATCCCCACATGTTGCAAGATAATACTGCATGTTTGGATTGAAGTCCAAGTCCCTGTAACAATAATGCAAAATAAGAGAAAATTATTCAATTTCACTTTTTAAATCTTAATCTTATGTACATACCATACACATTGACTGCATCTCAAAATATATTTGTACAAACAAGAGGCACAAAACCACTAACCTTACTAACTGTGTGTGTGCTCCCTCCACACACCATGTTGGTTTCATGGTTCGCATGTCCCAAGCCCGCACACTTGACCCATGAGTTGCTGCCACCTGAGAGCCATGCTGATGAGGGTACCACCGACCACTTCCCAAACTCACAGTACCACGACCTTCTACAGTAACATTTCCTATGATCTATAATACATTCATAAAAATTCTTACCATTGGAAATAATAGAAAAAAAATAATAGAGTGGCTGATGATACATCAACTATGAACATTTTAAATTACACAGTATAATATATCGAACCATGCCTTGCTGATGTTAATACATAATCATTTTCTTCTGCAAAACCATCACTTTAGAGAAATGGTATCACATTAGACAGATTGACTCTTGAAATACCTTAGTTTGACAAAAATCATGTACTGTAATAGAAATTTATCATAACAGGGTCAACAATTACCTTTGCTGATCTTCCAGCAGCTTCAACATCCCAATAGAAGATGTGGTTGTCAACAAGTGTGACAAGGTGAGAATCATTTTCTGGTGCCCATACCACAGACCAGGCCTGGGAGCCCAGTCCAGGCACTGGAGAGCCTGGGATCTGTGCATCCACATCTGAGGCACCATTTAAACTACATAACTTTTCTACCTGTTCACCACCAGATCTGAAAAACATAAATATAATAGTGCAGGAAAAAAAGGTTATGGATATCTCTGATGCCTTGTTCCCAAAATAAATAAGTGACCCCCATGGAAATGACCAGAGGAGATGGCCCTCCCATTCCTTTTCATCCAAAGGATTGACACCAAACATTCAACCTCTACCAGCACCTGTTTTATACATGTACCCATATACCCTGTTCTTCCAACTTTCTAGTGACCTTCCTCTTATATTAGCACCTTCAATATCACTCACACACTTTCTTTATAAACTCTCTACTTTTTATCCTCTCAACATGACCACACCATCTCGAGTATTTCTGTCCATTCCACCACTCTACCATTTATATCACTTGCACAGGCACTCATACCACACCTTTTATAAATATTTTCAATCCTTTCACCTGATATCCTCAGGACAGAACCAAAGTATTCTAATTCATTAATTTGGTGTAATACAGCACTGTGGCTGTGCAGTACTTTCACCACATGTAAAACTCTCTCTCTCTCTCTCTCTCTCTCTCTCTCTCTCTCTCTCTCTCTCTCTCTCTCTCTCTCTCTCTCTCTCTAATTGTCCCTTATCTCTGACAGATGGATAAGGAGGTGGCATGACAAGGTAGGGAGACTTGAGATGAAAAGGATACTATTATTATTAAAAGGGTGTTATTACGAAAGAAAAGAGTCAACATTTTAGTATATATATATATATATATATATATATATATATATATATATATATATATATATATATATATATATATATATCTCAATACACCAAATAAGAAGGTATGGCCTGGGCATCCCTCACCTTGAATCATCAAGTGATCCAGAGGAAGATCCTTCAAGGGAAAGTCTCCAGATTGCTGCTCCAAATTCACCACAATAATCTTGGGCTAATAATGAAAATCGCAATTAAAGTACTTCATATGAAATTACAAAATGTCAAAAAAAATTAAATGAAATATAAAAAAGCATTGAAAGAGAACAATTTGTAAAAGAAATCTACCATGAATTCAATGGATTAAGAGGTAATATATGCCTGCTTATCTATCAAACAACTTTTATCTGAAATGTTTCTCTAAAAATAGTTATTCCAAAAAGGATAGCCACAATTAACAAGCATCTTTCTATATCAAGTCAACATAACCTTAAGTACAAAACCTTTTTTATTTTCACTGCATTTTTTTTACAATATGCATTATGGTATGGCAAATAGCTTTTGTATTGCCAGATTTCTAATCCCTACCATGTTCTTTTTGTTTTAGAAATTATTCTATTGTTCACACTTCTGCCAATAGTTTTGGGCAAATCTATGATCTACCTTTATATCACACTGAAATCCATAAAGGAACTTAGAAAAGAGGTCACATCTTATTTCATTATGGATGTGAGAAAACTGTGGAAGGGTGCCTAGTACCACCGCTCTTCCCCTTATTGTTGTTTACTACAATACATTTTTTATATAAGCAGGGAAAGCTGGCCAAGGGCAAAATAAAACTAAAAGAAAAAAAAAAAAAAAAAAGGCCCCACTTAGTTGCCAGTCACAATACAGGCCTGAGAGTTAGCAAAAAAAAAAAGGGTCAGGGGATAAATATCTTGAAAACCTCCCCTTTAAATGAAGTCAATTCATAGGAAATTGGAAATACAGAAGCAGATAGGGAGTTCCAGAGTTTACTAGAGAAAGATAAGAATAATTGAGAGTACTGGTTAACTATCGCAATAGAGAGTTAGACAGAGTATGCGTGAGAGGAAAAAGAAAGACCTGTGCAAGAGGAGAGGCATGCAGTTAGCAAAATCAGAAGAGCAGTAAGCATGAAAATAGCAGCAGAAGATAGCAAGAGATGCAACATTCCAGTGATGAGAGAGAGGCTGAAGACAGTCAGTCAAAGGAGAGGAGTTAATAAGATAAAAAGCTTTAGATTCCATCCCATCTAATAAAACAATGAGAGTGGAATCCCCCAAACATGCAAAGAGTACTCCATACATGGTCTTGTACAGAGTTAGCAGTCAGGGAGGGGGAGGGGGGCTGAGAAAAATTTATGGAGATGCCTCAAAATGCCTAACTTCACAGAAGCTGTTATAGCAAAAGATGAGAAGTGAAGTTTCCAGTTTATATTATGAGCAAAATACAGACTAAGAATATTATGTGTAGAATAGGGAGACAGTTGAGTGTCATTGAAGAAGAGGGTATAATTGTCTGGAAGACTGTGTTGAGCTGATAGATGGAGGAGCTGAATTTTTGAGGCATTGAACACTACTAATCTTAGAAAGATCAGAAGTCAGGCATTCTGTGGTTTAGATAATCATTAATGAATAATAGGAAGAGAATGGGTGATAGGACAGAACCTGGAGGAACACCATTGTTAACAGATTTACGAGAATAACAATGGCCATTTACCATAGTAGCAATAGAGTGGTGAGAGAGGAAACTTGAGATAAAGTTGCTGAGAGAAGGATAGAAACTGTAGGAGGGTAGTTTTGAGATCAAAGCTTTGTGCCAGACTCTATCAAAAGCTTTTGATAGATCTAAGGCAACACCAAAAGTTTCAACAAAATTTCTAAAAGAGAATGACCAAGTGGAGCAGCCTTGATGGAAACCATACTGGCAATCAGATAGAAGATTGTGAAGTGACAGATGTTTAAGAATCTTCCTAGTGAAGACAGATTCAAAGACTTCAGACAAGCAAGAGATTAAAGTTATAGGGCAGTAATTTGAGGAAGTGACTGATGTTTAAGAATCTTCCTATTGAGGATAGATTCAAAGACTTCAGACAAACTAGAGATTAAAGCTATAGGGCAATAATTTGAGGGATCAAAATGGTCACCATTTTTAGGAACAGGCTGAATGTAGGTAAACTTCCAGCAAGAAGGAAAGGTAGAAGTCGACAGACAGAGTTGGAAGACTTTGGCCAGGCAAGGTGCAAGCACAGAGGTACAGTTCTTGAGAACAATAGGAGGGACCCCATCAGGTCCATAAGCCTTCTAAGGGTTTAGGCCAGTGAGGGCATGGAAAACATCATTGCTAAGAATTCTAATTAAAGGCATGAAATAGTCAGAGGGAGGAACAAGCCCAGAATAATCTAAAAAAATTAATTATTAGCAAAGGTTTAAGAGAAAAGTTCGGCTCTAGAGACAGATGAGATGGCAGTGGTGCCATCACAATGAAATAAAGGAGGGAAAGATGAAGAAGTTAAGTTATTGAAGATGTTTTGGGCCAGATGCTAGAAGTCTCGTGGGGAGTTGGAGTTTGAAAGATTGACATTCTTATTAATGAAGGAGTGTTTGGCAAGTTTGAGAACAGACTTGGCAAGATTCTGGGCAGAAATATAAAGCATAGGAGATTGTGGACAACCTCTCTATCATATATAGCACAGGAACAGGCTGTTTTAAACTAAGGTTTGGAAGGTTTAGGTTGGGAAAAAGAGTGAGGAATGTACATCTCCATGCAGAACTATCACCTCCGTTATGTGTTATGTGCTCAGCATACAGAGTTGGGTCTCTGATATGTAAACAGTAATCCTTCCAGGGAAAATCAACATAGTAACTCCTCAGTCCACAAAAATGGCAGAGATGAAATGCCAGAGGCACTTCTGCTCTGGGGGATCCAGAGGAGGGATTGGAGAAATGGGACAAAATACAAAAATGAGATTGTGATCACAGGACCCCAACAGAGAAGATACAGTAACAGCATAAGCAGAAGGATTAGGTCAAGAAAATTGTGCATATAGTCAACCCTCAATATAACGGATTTTCATCTGTTATAATGGACTCCTATCCGTTATAGCGAGGGCATCATTCCATAACATATCACAGGAACTCCACCTGGCATGCCGTGGGAGCGGGGCGGCGGTGGGTATAAATACCGAACAAATTTCGGGATATAACAGATCTGTCCGGTATTTCCATCAGATGTAACGGCCCTTGGTTATAATGGATCTTCGGATATTACGACAGATCCTTGTTCCCGTATCGTCCATTATATCGAGAATTTACTGTATTTATAAGACAGTTGGGAGTGCAAGTAGGGTGTTCCACCAGTTGCTCTAGGTCAGTGTTTCCCAACCTGAGATGCTAGCACCCCCTGGGGGTGCTAGCATCAATTATAGGGGGTGCTGGGAAGTGATGCACATACTTCACTTTCTTTTATCCTTCTAATAATAAGATATTAGTTAGAGATGCTGGACTGCTTAGACATGACAAGTGGTGCTATGGTTGGTAAACGCTGCTTTAGGTCACGGAGGATAGCAAAGTTGAAGGTTAGTTCACCAGGATGGTCAGTGGAGGAAGAGGAAAGTCAAAGCTGGTGGTGAACACTGAAATCTCCGAGGATTAAGATCTCCACAAAGGGATAGAGAGACAGAATGTGCTCTGCTTAGGAAATTAAATAGTCAAAGAATTTCTTATACTCAGAGGAGTTAAGGGAGAGGTAAACAGCATAGATAAATTTTGCTAGAGAGTGACTTCTGAGTTGAACCCAGATGGTGGAAAACTCAAAAGATTCAAGAGCGTGATACAAGAACAAGTCAAGTCATTGCCCAAGTGGACGTAGCATCAAGCTTCTGAATAAAAATTAAAATGGAGAAAGTAGGAGGGAACAGAAAAGGGGCTCTTTTCAGTTGCTTCAGACACCTGTGTTTTGGTGAGGAAAAGTCAGACACTTGAGTTTCGGTGAGAGAAAGAAGATGAGATTTAGTAGATGAGAGGAATATAATTGCAGTACAGTAAACCCCCGATTATCTGAAACAAAAGGGGGAAGCCTCTTACGGATAAGCCGATTTTTCGGATAATCCAGATTTATGATTTTTTACCTAAAACATTACTATTTTTTTTTTTTTTTTTTTGGTAAAAAAATCATAAAAACTACTGTTAAGAAACCCCCCTTGGGGCACGCACAGTTATCTTGGTCCTAAATCCTTCTTCTTGTGATGCGAGACAGCTGGGAGATGCCTCTGGGTGAACTGCCTTAACTGTGGTCCTGCCTTTTTTATGTCAGTACCAGTAGCATTCCCAATGCCATATTCGTGGGTGATGGACATTCCTGACTGACCCGCCTTCAGCTTGTCCATTATCTCCAGCCTCTGCTGTATGGTAAGGACAACTTTCTTCCTTTTCCCGGTTTCTTTGGGCACCTTAGGCATGGTGATGATGAAAGAAGCGAGGTGGAAATACAGGTTGTAGAATGTGGCAGGCGAGTGTAAACACAGTGACACGACTGCTAACTGCCAATTGTAAACAATGAAAGAAAACAAATGCACGATACGTTAAACAAAACACGATTAAAACGTATTTATTTTAATTGTTTTTATCAATTTTAAATGTTATTTTAAATGTTATTAGAATTAGCTAAAGTAGTTGAAGAGTAAGTTGAAAAGCAAAAGAAAAAAAAATTAATTCAGATCAGAATATAGCTCACCTTCCGAAAACTTTTTTCCCGGTAATGAAAAGAGTCTTTAGTTTAAGAGTGTTTCCCTTGGCAAGCTATAATGAAACAAACTAGGCTAACAAATGAAAGGACAGGAGGAAAACAAGAAAGGGTGCCAAGTACTGATACACATTAAATCAAATTAAGAACCGGAGACAAATACCGACCACGCCCGAATATGCAAAACCAAATTACAGAAGCCAAACTGAAGCGACAGAATTACACGAACCGAATGAATCCTTTCACCATGAGTAGGCTACAAAAGTTAACTAGGGATGCCAATCAGCCATAATCCATATTTGCCAAATAACAAATGCCAAATATGGAGAAACAAAAAGTTCATGGATTAGTTTTAATAATGTGTTAATAGTATATACATAGTTATTTTGATTTATTTTCATGTTTTTAATGTTTAAGAACGTTTTAGTGAAGAAAAAAATAAAAACTTTAATTGCATTATCCAAATCAATTTCGAATAATCCAGTTTTTCGGATAATCTGCTTTTAGATAATCAGGGGTTTACTGTATTCTTCCAGCCCTGCCTCCTGAACACTGGGGCAGAGTATGTGATACTCACTGTTATTATACACAGTTGCTATCATATCTGTGCTTTGTGGGGCAGCAACAATCCTCCACACTTCCCCTGCTGGATGCTCAAATGTCTGCTTGGTGACCAGGCTTGTGTCATCATCAAACTCAATTAGCTGTACCTGAAGGTCAAATACAGTCAATTCTCAACTTACGTGAGGGTTACATTCCTGGAGAATTTGCATTCTTCAAACATAATTTTTCCATAGAAAATGATGGTAATAGGAGGGGAGCAGTTACATTTCTGGCCATTGGGAAAGTCTGCCTATTTTGGGGATTTTGTTCCTCAAACCTTAAAAAACTATCATCACTAGGTCAGGAAAACAATAAAAACATGTTTTCATTTTATAAGCTCTGATGGTATGCAACGTGCTCTCCTTCAGTCCCGCCTCATGGGCAATCACAGACAATCACCGACATCTTTTCTCCCCTAGCAAAGTGATCTAACACTTCCAACTTCTTTTCAGTGGTCACAGTCTTCCTTGATTTCTTTGAATCACTTTGTTGTGAGAGGATTGAAGGATGCTTGGATGCCATAGTATAGGACATTAGGTGAAAACAGAGAAAATTATCTACTCATAGTGTAGGTTAGCTCCAGACTGAGGATTGAGGTCTTATATATACATCTATGTTCACAAAACAACATTTCTATTAGTTTTTTACAACCTTTACCACCAAGAAAGGCATGTTTTGTGATGCACAGAATGATATCTTGCATGGAACACAGAGAACAAAGCAGAGCATCTCTGAACTATCACTCAGTGCCACAGAGTCAAGGTAATCCTCATGGCATAATATGAAAACAAAGTTATGATATCCATTATAGTAGGCAATGGAGGAGCAGAAACACAAATATTGTGGTGAAAGCAACACATAAGGTAAAGAGGATCAAAAGAAGAAGCAGCAGCACCCATCACCAACTGATGACGTACAAATGCCTCATCTGCTTTGTTTTCCTTGTTCCATGCAAGATTTCACTTTGTGCATCACAAAACAATAATTTCTTGATAGTAAGGCTTGTGAAAAGCTACCTCATTTGATGGCTCCTAAGATGCATGGGCATCTTAGGAGTTGAGTTAACTCGCGCTAAATAGAATAAATCACGTTATTTAATCATACCTCCTTAAAAATTGTCACTTTACATTGAAATTTCATTATTCAAACAAGCATTAATCGAGAGTTGACTATACATCAATGAAAAAATATCAGCTAATTCATGAGAAGAAAAATATAAATAGTATAATGGACAGATATTTTGCTTGATTGCAGTATACATGTATAAGTAATTTTTTTTAAGATATAAACTACAATTAAGAAATAAGATATGACTGGAATACGAAGATTAACATACATTAAAAGTAGAGGACAAAATATTAAGACGTAAATTTATTAAGGAATTTTCTTCAATTTATTAGGAAAAAAATTCAATATTTGAACACAAAGTGAGCTAAATAATTAACAACACTTGTAATAAATATTCGTATATTATATATTAGTAAAGTTAAACAAAACTTACCTGGTTAGTTCTTCTCAAGGATTGTGTTCCAACAAGGAAATTAATCTTTTCTGTTTCAGCAGAATGGGCAGCGAGGGCTCGGGCCTGAAACACATTGATATCACTTCAAATTAATGATAAGATATCCTCAATTTCAACACAATTTCATATCAATGTATCATCCAACTCTAAATAAGGGATTATGGACATTCTGAATCATAAGTGTTCTCATCACTGCAATAATATTAATCTCTCTCTCTCTCTCTCTCTCTCTCTCTCTCTCTCTCTCTCACTCAGATCAGGTATGTATAGTAAGCAATTTTAATTATAGGAATGTTGAATGGAGCTTGGTGGTGGCAACACTGAAGCAAAAAAAATTCTTAGGATCATTCAGGATAATTCTTTAAAGCAGGCAATTTCAGAACCCACATGGGGAGATAATATTCTAGATTTGACTCTGACAAACAGGGAGGAGGCAGTTATGCAGGTTGAGGTTGGTGGCCAGCTAGCTAACAGCAACCACAGTGAAATAAGGTATGAAATAAAATGGCACGAAGCTTTTAGAAACGAGCACTAAGAAAGTACAGTGGTACATTGAGATATAAATTTAATTTGTTCAGTCACAGAGCTCGTGTCTCAAAACAATTTTTTCCCATTGAAATGCTTTTTCCTTAGAAGTTACTTCTTAAATCAATAATCAGGGAGGCATATGAAATAGGAAACAAAACTTCAGATTTTACTAAATAAATTATTATATGAAAAAGAAACACCATCATGTGTTATAATCACCATGTCCAACTCTTAAGCACTTACATAGACAATGGTGGTGAAAGCAAACATCCACAAGTATGAGTAACCACAAATAAGACTAACTCAAGTTCAACTCTTGATATAGTAGTACTTTTATTAGGTGAATTATAGGTAATAAATATTCTATGCATGACAATAAATTCATGAGGTTATAAATTTTATATACCTAGTAACTTACTTGAAAATCTTCAAGACCATATATGATGGGAGCATCATCCATTTTGAAGTCTTAGCTGATAAAATGTCCCCAATATCTTCTCATATAAAAAGCTACATCCAGAAAATCTTGTTCAGTAATCTGCAGTAAAGTAAACAAATAGAATATCAATATACAGTGGTACCTCGAGATATAAAATTAATTTGTTCCGGAGTTGCTTTCATATCATGATTTTTTCGTATAATGAATCGCATTTTACATGTAAATCGCCTAATTCATTCCAAGCTCTACGAAAAAACCACATTAAATTTTATAATAAGGGTAAAACCAGAATGAAATAAGAGCCAAATACATTTGAATCATTCAATATACTTAACCTAACCATTAATACCTGCAAATGAAGTAGATAATAGAACATAATGCAATAATAAATGAAAAGTAATAATACGAAAATGTGGAACCTTGCCTTGCGAGTGAGACGATGTCTGAAAGCGAAAGTGGCGGCAGAGGAGGAGGGCAAACAGCAGAAAATATAGAAAATGGCAGGAAACATTAACACTTAACTTTACAAAACACTTAAAATTATTATTATTAGCTGTTACAAGTACTTTCAATACCATAATCCTTCCTACAGCCTACTCGGCATGTGGAGAAAATGGCCCGCTCCTCGTCTCATAGCAACACACACGTACATACATGCACACAAACGCACACACATGCCAGATGGCTTTATACTTTTATTAATAGAACATCCAAATGGCTTACTCGTTCAAGCAAGAGTCAAAACTCCACTTGTGAATTATATTCACAATGTTAAAGCCTGTGAAGCACGATTGCAAAATAAAATAAATACGAACTGCAGCACTGACGCATTCAGTTTCGGCGATTGGACAAGGATTCCGTAATGTAAACAATACGTCCAATACATGCCGTCGCCTGCCACTAAAACAAGAAGAGATGGACTGTTTCACTGTGTTTACGTATTTACCTATGGTGTTTTTATTTACATAGTTTTAAATTTGTGGTGAATGCTCCAGCAAATTTGTAATGAGTGCTGAAGCAATTTGTGTCTTGCAGACTCCTTGCTTTTGATGTTTTTGTGTTCAGTGGGTCATTAACTATGTATGTACAGGCAACTTTCCTTTTACAAATAATATTCAATTTATGAAATTATGAGTTATGAATAAAACATTTTTCTCTATCCAATAATAGAAATATAGGTAACGCTTACAATATGTTGTGAGCAAAACCAAAAAAATAAAATAAATAAATAAATAAATAAATAATCAAATGCAAATCAATCAAAATTTCAAGTAATTTCAAATTTAAGAAATTAACAGTGATAATCATCACTAATATAAATTTCACTTCTATTTTGTTTTTAAGAGCTTTTCTGTTTTGACTGAATGATCTCACATTAATTCTTTTCCTAAACAATTTAAATTTTCTGAGCATGCAATATTACAATAATAATAATAATAATAATAATAATAATAATAATAATAATAATAATAATAATAATAATAAACATTGCATCTAGAAACATCCATGATAGAGTGATAACGTGCTGGTCAGACATTGCTAGGGTCGGCAGATTGAGTATCTTTCGGGCTTGTGAATATAAGCTGTTCACTGGGAGGTTACTGGTGTAGCTGGGGTGCCACAGTGGGGAGTTGGGTTCACTTGGTTGATGTTCTGGAGAGCATCATATGTGATGTATACCAGAACTAAAAGCAACGAACCTTAACTTTAACACTGGGAACTGACACCTAAGCTAGCCTTTCCATTACTTAATACAGAATACAGTGGAGACTCAATACTCAAATGTCTTAATAGTTGAACGTTTCAATACTTGAATGCAAAGCTTCAATTTAATACTCAAAAAATACTTTATAGTTGAATGTCCACACATGTGGTTGTAAGCAAAGGTTCCCTGACCTCTATCTTCCCCGTTCTACCAGTTGTGCTGCTGCGGTCATTGGAATAACATTTCTGTGCATTCTGTCCATAGTTTTTCATTTATAAACTTACATTAACACCAAAGCCTTATTAGTGGTGAAAATATTTGGTAATCGAATAGCTGCACATATGGTTGTAAACAAAGCTCTGGCCTCTCCTTCCCCACCATCACCATTGTCCCATTCTGATATCAATATTACCAGTAATACCAAAGCAAAATACAGTGGTTCTTCAACATACGATTTTAATTCGTTCCGTGACAATCGCTGTATATAAAATAATTTGTATATCAAATCAATTTTTCCCATAGAAATTAATGGAAATACAATTAATTCATTCTTGTGATATGAATTTACCCCCGCACCCAAAAAAAATAATAAAAAACATGCTTTAAATACCAACCAAACATAGATTTAATATAAGATAAATACAATGTTTATTGTATGCATGATATAAATTAACTATATTGCTTAAAATAACAACTTAACCTGCAAAACTCGGGACACATCGATAGACGTTCATCACGCAAGGCATGGGGCACATCGATAGACGTTTAGGCTTTTTACGGCTATATTTTGGTTATTTTTTTCCCATTTTCTTTGCTTGTGAGCTAGCAACACTCATCAGGAGTAAACATATGCTCTACATCGCTGTGTCACCAACGGTAAATGGTAGGAGCGATCGACAGTGATTTCATTGTGTCTGATTCTGCCACCTCTCCTGTGCGCCTTACTTCTATACCTTGGGTCTCTCGCCATGTTACGGGGAGACAACTTTTGAATGAGAGTGGTATCAGAACAGAGAGAGAGAGAGAGAGAGAGAGAGAGAGAGAGAGAGAGAGAGAGAGAGAGAGAGAGAGAGAGAGAGAGAGAGAGAGAGAGAGAGAGAGAGAGAGAGAGAGAGATACTCTCGCTCTAGCTAGCCACCATTGAACCCGATCGGACGCAAGGCCCGATTTTTTGCATTGAAAAGAGGAAAAGTTGCTTGTGGGCAGAAAACCATTTGTACTCACTCGTTTATTGAATTTCTAAGTGTAATCAGTATGTGAATATCTAATTTTTAATACTAAAATTAATTTCTTCACTTACCTATTTTTCATACAAAATATAGCAGTACCACTGCTCCACATATCTTTTCGCCGAGAAACCGCCCCACGCCAGCAGCGGCGCTCATTGCTGCCGCCAGCACACTGCATGGACAACCGTCAGTTATTTCTCAAGGGAGAGAACCTGACTGGGGGAGGAAGGGAGGGCAGTGAAGTTTTGTATGAAAAACAGGTAAGTGAAGAAATTAATTTTAGTATTAAAAATTAGATTTCTGTCACAGACACCTGTTTTTCATACAAAATATAGCAGACTCCAACATTGAAGGAGGCAGGAGTCAGAAGAAAGTGCCAGGCGTAGAGGGTGAAAACAAACTGTCCATATGTAGACACTAACCTCTTGGCTGAGGCCGGGCAGCATAGGGGTGCCAGCGGGCTCGGCTGAGGGTTTGGGAGGTCCTCCTAACCCGTGTGTCTAAAAGGGAGCAGGCCTTAGGGGTCAGGGGATGAGTGTTCCAGGAGCGTGCTCAATACCCTGACGCAGAGGAGAGAACCCCGGCTACTGACCCAATCAACTAAGACGAGCAGTGTAAGTGAGCACTGGGGTGTTCACCTGAGGGAGCCGAAGCGTTACCCCAGAGCAAGGAGGACCTTGTGGTAGTTGTCAGCCCACAATGTGACCGGCTGCAAATACTGGACCCAGGGAAAAAAACGTCGCCTTCCTTCCGCACTATATCGCGGAGATAATGGTCGGCAAAGACCGAGTGAGTCCTCCAGCGTGCTGCCTTCAGGATGGTCGGAACCGAGCAGTTTTCCCAGAGGAGCATGGAGGCAGCAATGCCACGGATGTCATGGGCACGGGCATTGACCTCGAGGCAGACAGAGTCAGAAATAGCCTCATGGGCAGACTTGATGGTATCCCTGAGGAAGTATGAGATGGCCGCTTTCGACATAGGTCGAGAAGGGCGTTTAACTGCAACAAACAGATTCCTGGGCCTTGTCTCTGAAGCAGTCCGTTGTAAGTAGTGGCAGAGAGCCCGAACAGGGCACAAAAAGCGCTCCTCATCCATGGAACCGAGAATGGAAGTAAGGCTCTTAATACGGAATTCCGGGCGTGCTGTGAACTCCGTATCCGTCTTAGCAATGAACTCAGGAGATAGCAGACCATAAGATCCTGTCCTTGCCAGCTAGTCCGGGAGGAGAGGGCCTGGATCTCCCTATCCTCTGCGCTGTAGCTAATGCCAGGAGAAAAGAGTCTTCCTGGTCAGGTCCCTGGAGGACGAGAGCCGAAGGGGCTCGAAGGGGGCCTTGGACAGGTAGCGAAGAACTACATCCAGGTTCCAGGAAGGACTAAGATTCCTAGTAGGTCTGCGGGGTTGAGAAGAGCACGCCTTGACAATAGCACTCAACACCCGGTCATTGTTGAGGTCCACGCCCCTGATTGCAAAGACTCCATTCAGCATGGCCTTATAACCCTTAATGGCAGAGGTAGAGATTGCAATCCTGGCGCAGGTGAACGAGAAAATCTGCGACCTTTTGGACCGTGGGATTGGAGACAGTGTGGCCGTGATCTTTGCACCACTTCCTGTACACCTTCCACTTGTGCTGATAGTTGGAAGCAGAGGAAGGCCTCTTGTCGTGAGATAAGAACTGGGCCACCTTAGAGGAGAAACCCCTGTGCCTCAGAAAGCGCTGGATAGTCTCCACCCTGTCAGCTGAAGCCCGGGGAGACCGATGTGGAACTTGTGGATGTGTGGCTGTCTCAATAGATCTTTGCGAAGAGGGAGGCGGCGGGGAGGCTCCACCGACGCCGCCAACAGATCTGGAAACCATTCCTTCTGAGGCCAGTAAGGGGCTATGAGGATGAGACGGTGTTCCGGGAAGCCCGGAGCTTGTTGAGAACTCTCCTGATGAGGGGAAGGGTGGAAAGGCGTACAGATCCTGGTTGTCCCAATTGTAGAGGAAGGCGTCTGTGGCGATGGCCCGGATCCTGAAAGGGGACACAAAGTTCGGAATCCGGTAATTGAGACGAGTGGCGAACAGGTCGACTGTCGGGTAGCCCCAGACCCGCCACAGCAGGTGACAAACATCCATATGTAAGGTCCACTCTGTGGACAGGGATTGGTGTCGGCGGCTGAGGCAGTCGGCCACCACATTGACTGAGCCCCTCACAAACTGGGGCAAGATCGACACTGCATGCGCTTCTGCCCAGTCGAGGACCTGGCGTGCCTCGAGGTTGAGAAGGATAGAGTGAGTACCCCTCCTGTGCAGGTAAGCGAGGGCCGTGGTGTTGTCCGAGAAGACAGCGACAACTGAGCCCCTCACCACCTCCGTGAAGTGCTGGAGGCCGAGGCGGATCGCACGGAGTTCTAAAACGTTCACGTGGAGCGTCTGTTCCTGGATGTTCCACAGGCCACTCACAGAAGCCTGGAGGAGCGACGCACCCCAGCCGACTGTAGAGGCATCCGTGTAGAGAAGGTGGTCCGGAATGGCAACCTGAAGAGGCTGACCCTGCCCCAAGTTCTCGTCCTCCAGCCACCATTCCAGGTCCTGACGTGAAGCACTGTCCCAGCTGACCGGATGGTCGTCTAGCATCGACCACCTGTCCCATTGCTGGTTCAGTTGGATCTGCAGGAGACGCGTCCGCCTCCTGGATCCCGGCACTAGATGTATGAGGGAAGACATGTGCCCCAGAAGTCTCAACCAGTGCTCCGCTGGGGACGGGCAACTGAGGAAGGAGCGGAGTAAATCCTGGAGGCCTCGAATCCTCCCCTGGGTCGGGAAAACCCTCAAAAGAGGGGAGCGAATCACCATCCCGAGGAAGGTCTTCTCCTGTGCAGGGGTCAGGGATGACTTCTCCCAATTTACTCGGATGCCCAGGTCCGAGCAGAGCCTGAGCAGACAAGCTGTGGCGTGTCGAGCTTCTACCGCTGAAGAGGCCAGTACCAACCAGTCGTCGAGGTAGCGAAGGATGCGGAAGCCCCGACGATGGAACTCCGCCGAGACAGGAGCCATCAGACGAGTGAAAACCTGCGGAGCAGTGGAGAGACCAAAGCAGAGGACTCGAAACTGAAAGTGGTACCCCTCCCACACAAAGCGCAGGAACTGACGGCTGTGGGGATGAATGGGCACCTGAAGATATGCGTCCTGAAGGTCCAGTGACACCATCCAGTCGTCCTGTCGGATGGCCGACATTACCGTCCGGACAGTCTCCATCCTGAATTTGGTGGTGACGACGTACTTGTTGAGGAGGGAGAGGTCGATGATGGGGCGGAACCCGCCTGTGGCCTTTGGAACGACAAACACATGGCTGTAGAAACCTGGGAGGGAGGCGCTTCCTCTATAGCCCCTTTTGTCCAGAGACGCTGGAGCTCCATCTCGAGGGCGAGACCCTTGGGTGACCCTGGGGCATAACCCCTGCGATCCTCGAAGAGAGTGGTCAGGGGTGGAAGGGAAGAGAAGGGGATCTGGTAGCCTTCCCACAGAACGCTGAGGACCCATTCCTCTGCTCCGATCTTGAGCCAACCTTCCCAGCAAAGGGCCAGACAGCCCCCCACCACCCCATGGTGAGAAAGACTGTCATTTCCGAAAGGGCTTACCCTCCGTCCTCCTGACTGCCCACTAGGGCGGGCAGAGAGCGGTCCAGAAGATCCACCCCGAGGATTCCCAGGACGAGGGCGAATTTGTGTTCGCCGGGGAGGAGCAGCCGGAGGCCTCGAGGCTGAGGGGCAGGAAGATGAGAACCCGCTCCACCAAGGGAGTACCGGTGGCTGGACGTGGACGAGCCAGGGCCCTGAGAGCAGTCTCATGGAGAGTCATGGCAGCATTACTCTTGGAAGACTGGAACGCCTCCTGCAGCTTGGCCTCATCAAAGAGGAGAGGAGAAAAGATGGGGGACCGTCTAAGGATGCCCTTCTCCACCTGAGAGAAGGTGGGTCTGAGGTGGGCAATGTAGGACTCCCTTCTCCAGGCCCGAAGATTGGCATTGACGTAAGTAGAATCACGGCAGATGTCATTCAAGGCCATACGAACAGCCTTAAAGAGCTGTCCCTCTAAATCCAACAGGTGTGAGGGGAGATGCGGTACCGTCAGTAGGTGAAGGGCACCTAAGCACCAAAAAGAGTAGTTGAGTGCGTCCAGAGAACGACCAACCACTCCCTCCATCCTGGCGACCTCCTGCTGGTCACGGATAACCCTCGGCTCACGGGAGCCCGAGTTCAAGGCATGGTGCAAGTCCTGGTTAACGGCAGTAGCCTTCCCTGAGCCTTCCTGGTCCAATACTGCGTACATCCTGGCAAACCTGCCTGAAGGATAACCAAGAGAAGCCGGCTTCCTGTCATTGGCCTTCAGGTAAGCATTGTTGGCTTGCTCCCTGAAGAACTGGAGGGTTGAGCCCTAGCGAGGAGAATCGGCCCTCCCTGTGACTCAGGTGCACCAGCTCCGGGGCGAGAGGACCCTCTTGCTCAAGCCTTTGGCCCCTCGCGTCCTCAAACACTGAATTGATGTAATCCATCATGCGATGGTACATGGAGGCCGATGGGGCTGGGTCTCATCCTCCTCCAGCCCCCTGGGGATGTAGAGGGACGGGGCAGGTCCTGGAGACAAGGAGGCCGGGCCCTGCCACCCCGAACAAGAAGGCCGGGGAACCATGGAGTACCTGTCTATCAGTGCTATCCATGAGGAGAAGGTCACTACCCGGAGACGGGCAGTCCGGGGTGCCTCCAGGAGCGGAGACGCCAGCCTCAGAGGGAAGCGCACACCTCGAGGGAGGGAGGTCCTGGCGCCTCTCTGGCGTAAGACAGTGGGTTTGGTAGGACATGAGGGGATCGGCTGACTCTGAGCCCCTAGTGGCCGAAAGGACATAGGTGGCAGCCCGTGGAAAGGGCGTGGGCAAGCCACCTGGTAGGCGAAGGGGCAGAGCATCACCCTTGCCTGGGCCCTCACCCTGGGCCTTGGGGGAGGGGCCAGGAGCAGTGCACTGGTCCACCCTCTCCCTGTCCCCCCACCGACCGGGCCTGGGAAGGAGCCAGGGCACCGGTCACCACTGAGGTGGGGCGGGACTTCTTGATCCTTCTAGCGTCATCCTTAGGAGGATGAGAACGCTTGAAGCCACCTCAAGCCCCGGACGGCCCCCTGGCCCCCTGACTTGATGTGACTGCACACACCTTTTTGCGTCAGGACTCTGGGGGGGCAGGACACTGAACTTCATCAGGTCTCTGTCCGAGGACGAGGGGAGAGCTGAAAGAGGTGGGTCAGTAGCCAGGAAGACACAGGGTTATGTAACTCTCCCAACCGTGAAGACACCAGGCTGTCAACAGAAGCAAGGAGTTGCTCCTGCCAGGATTCCAAAAACAGGGAAAGATCTATAGAGACTGGAGGCTTAGACCCCTGCTGAGAAGCTGAATCATCAGCAGTGAGCTCATCCTGAGAAATTACACTGCCTGCCTGAAGGGCAACACCTCCAACAGAACCAGCAGAGGAGACCTGAGAGCTAGAATCCCCAGACATATGGCTCGTGTCACTGCTGATACCAGACCGGGTAAGAGAGCCCTTAGACTTACCCTTTAAGTTAGCTTTAGCCTCCGCTTGCGCCTCAACCCGCATTGATACTTGTAGGCGGTAAGAATCTTATCCTTGCTCCAGCCAGAACACTCATCACACCTCTTACCTAGGCTGCAGAACTCCCTGCACTTGATACAAACCAAATGAGGATCATGGAGGACACTACCCAAGACCCTGGAACAGTCAGGCCTAGAGCAAATCCGCCTCGTGGGCTGTGGCGAAGGAGACGTAAACACTGCAGAAGGACCGGCAGGGGCGTCCATATGGCTGGCCAAAACACCCTCCAGGACGGGAACAGACAGCCCCGGAGACACATGAACATCACTAGAATCTTCCTCCATAGAAACAGGAGGAGAAAAGAAGGCGAAAAAAGGTGAGGAAGAAAGGAAGCAGCAGCGGAAACGCAGGTCTACTCGCTCTGCGCGCCGAGAAATAACTGACGGTTGTCCACGCAGTGTGCTGGTGGCAGCAATGAGCGCCGCGCTGCCAGGCGTAGCGCTAAAGCAGGCGGTTTCTCGGCGAAAAGGTATGTGGAGCAGTAGAACTGCTATATTTTGTATGAAAAACAGGTGTCTGTGACAGAAACAGGCTATTTTGGCTGAATGTTTGGGTGGATGCGGGTAGCCGAGCGATCGCTGCGCCACCTACCAATGGCTAATCGTATCTTAAAAATATCATCGTATTTCAAGCCATAAATTATATAAAATTTTTCATATATCAAAAAAATAGTATGTTAGGGCGATCGTATGCCGAAGTACCACTGTACTGATATTCTGGTATACCGGATACCGGTACACATCTCTAATCCTGCCACAATCATGAGAAAAACAACATTCTTCTGCATTTTGTCAGTAGTTTTTCATTTAGAAACTTACAATGGCATCAAAGAGGCTTATTAGTGGTGAAAATAAGGAATTAGTAAGAGTGCAAGTGTTAGTAAGCCACAGCCCTCCACTAGTAGGCCACCCTTCTCCCTTCCTCTTCTACGTTATCTATCACCAACCTTTACTTACGGTATGTACAAATCAAAATTATAAATAACTACATTTAAATTTTTATAAACTTAAGGTTTTGGTAATATAAGACCAAATGACCTGATTTACAGGTATCAGTAGTTGAATCTTTTATACTTAAACAGCCATGTGGAATTATTTTGAAATAATTAAGTTTGAGTATTGAGTTTCCACTATATATTCATTGCCCGTGGCCTGTGGCCATCTTACACAAAGAAAAATTGTCTTATAAGTACTATGTGCAAAATCTATACCAAGTAATTATTAGATAAAGCTTTTCAAAATAGAAAAGTTGAATAATCAGTTCATGATGCATCTAGGGAGAATGTACTGTTCCTGAAAAACCACCTTATAAAATAACTCAGGTTTCTGGAATGTTCCATTTGAAAGAATAAATAGGTACATGTATAAAAATAAAAATAAAAAATAAAAAAAAAGCCAGATCAAGTACAAAATCTGACTTAATGGAAAAGAGTAAGGTTCACTGTAGCAGTGATCTAATGCAGCCCAAACATACAATACAGTACACTGCCACATGTTCTGTACAGCATAATTTATGTGCTTTCAATATTTTACAATCCTTGCATTTTGCTAATTTTACTTTACTTTAAGCAGAAATGAAGATATGATCAGTCATTACAAATCAAAGTTAATGTGCAGAATAGCTGCTTGAGACTGATTTGTCTTTTTTTTTGGTGAATAAGATATCTTACTTAACAACTGTGGCGATTCTAGTAGGTGGTCAGCTTTATGGTTAGGTTATGAAAAAACTCTGAAAATACTTTAATGGTGGAGGCAGTCGCTGGATGCAGCATTCCTTTGTTTATGTTGAGCAGCATTGCCAATGCTACACTTCTGGGTGTATCTGCTACACCAAACCCAATGTATTACCCTCCTAGCCGGGGCACTGTGCCCCCTCGGATCCTCCGAAGGGTTATTAACCAAACCCAACATTACAACCTAGCTGGACGCCCCCAAAGGTACTAGCCAAACCAAACATTATAACCTCAAATTAATGCTTGGTGTAGTGGATACAGCCAGAAGCATAGCATTGGCAACACTGCTCAACATAAACAAATTAACGCCCATCCAGCCGCTGCCTCCACCATCAAAGTATTTTCACAAGTTTTTAAGTGATTTTGTTGATTTCTGACCTCTTTTGCAGTGCACATTACTCAGTTTAATGCTTCCCCACCTAAAAAAAAAAATATTTCCCACACATATACTAACCTGGTTGGTCCAACCTACTTATGGCATGACATGACAGTTAGGCATGAAACAGGTGGGCCAAACAACTGCTGGTATGGCAGCCCAATGAATAAATATACAGTAAATGCAAATAGGTATAAAAGTAAAATGGACTGGAAGAGTTTGCCATATGCCATGAACTTAGGTTCAATCTGTAAAACTGAGTAACTCCATATGTATACAAGAATGCAAGGCAGATTCAAATTGGTCAAGGGAAGTCAGTCTCACCACAGCATCTGGTAATGAGTTCCAAAGAGGAAACACTTATTATGAAAAAAGCAAGCCATTCTAAATCTATGGCCTCATTTTATGAGATCAGATTGTAGAAGTCTTACTCTAACTGAATCCAAGTTTAGAATTTCAAGATGTCAGGAATAAGGGAGGTTCTCCAGACCAGAAATCTGCTTGGTCTTTCTCCTTGGAGGGGATTCAAGTCGTTTGAGGTCCCCTATATACTGAGTAAACCATAGTGATGAAGAAAATTGTAAAATTGGTCTTATGTAGATTTTGTACACAGGGATCATGAAGGCTAGTGATCTGTTTAGTGTGGACCATAATAGATTAGAGGCCAAACCATTTGCTTTACAGACAATAGAATGAATATGGTCATGGAAACATAAGGACAAATCAATAATAGTGCCCAGATCAGAGTGAGAGGTTACAAACCTGATTTTCAATCTTGTTAATATAATAATCTGAATAAGGACAAAGCAGATTTCAGTCAGTGTTGTCACTTTGAAAGCATATAGAAACAGATTTAAAAGAGTTTAGTGTAAGTCCCCATGATTAAGCTGTAGATACTTCATTAATGTCACATTGGGAAGTGTTGACATTAATTAATGTAGATGATAATGGATATTTTCATATGTTTAAAGAGATTTTAAGATAATTAGCAAAACTCATAATTTTAGATTGGACATTGTTAGGGACAAAATTTATATAAATAAGAAAAAGCAGTGGGCTAAGCATTGACCCTTGGGAAATTCCACTAAAGTCATCCATTTGAGAACTTTGATAACCTGAGACTGACTCTCATAGTTCTGCTTGTTAGAAATAGACCAATCCAACCTAGTAAAGGATAGCTTTTGAATTAATATTTGATGATTTACCACATCAAAGGCATTTTTGAAATCAAATAAGATCAGCAACATACTCCTCATGAGCCCAGCAGTTATGTCATTATAGGTGAGAAGTTGATCCTCTTCTAACTGGTTTTTAGGAAAACCATACAGATTGGGAGAAAATAGAGAGTTAGTGTCTAGATATTCATAGGGCTGGTGTGAGATTAACCTCTGAAGAGTTTTGCAACATACAGAGATATGACTGATAGGACGGTAGTTAAGTGAATCTCGTCTGGTACCTTTTTTGAATATTGGAATGATTAATGACTCTTTCCAGGCCTGAGGTAGCATCTCATTTACAAGTCATTTGAGAAAGATAAGATAAAGGGCTCAGTTATTAGTACATTTGTGAAGATACTGGGAGTGAATGTTATCAGGGAGCATACTAGAGTTAGTATCTGTTAAGGAGGAGTTGATAGACGTCATTGACAGAAAGGTTTATCCCGTTAATACGACCATTAAAATACTGACGTGGGGTAGGTTGCTGATGTATTTTAGAGACATATGTGGTAACAAAAAGTATATGCTAGGCATTCTGCCATAAGTCAAAGTTCAGTAACTAAATTGCCAGTGAAGGATTTGAGAGGGACAACAGAAGGTAGCCAAACCCTTCTTTTCCTTATATAATTATGATTTAATTTAGGTGAATCATTACAGTACTGCACAAGAGATTGTTTATATTCTATCTGTGTCATGATTATGAATGTACAATATTGATGGTTAACATGAAGAAAATCATTCAGTGCATCAAGCATCACGGGGGAATTTCTACTCAGATGGGAACAGACTGCCTTATAGTTATCACAAGCTCACTGTTTTAGTTTGATAAGATGTTTTGGTGGGTAACTAGAGAAGGATTTAGAGTCTGGGTTTTTAAATGAAATTTAGATACTAATGACAGGATCAAGTATACTTATAAATCTAAGAAGAATTTGGTTGATATCAAGGTTAGCTAATTCAAACTGCCAGTCTATTGAATGTAATAAATCATTAATTATGTTATATTTGCCCCTAAACCAACTTCTCTCTATAGGAAGGTATATACAGTTTTCCTCATGCAGGGTATAAGTCTGGAAAATATAGGAAATGTGAATTGTTAAATGATGGCTGTGGGGCAAAGGTAGAAGAATATGTATGTCAGCAATTTGTCATAGTCATAAGAAAGGATAAGGTCTAAAATGCTAAAGGAAGGAATAAACGTAAGGGTCCTCCACCCACTCTTTAGTCCTAAAGACAAAAAAACATTCATGAAACAAGTGGTCATTAAATGTCAAATGGTTAGAATTAAGGGATTCAAGGTACCAGTCAATAGATGGAAGATTAGTGTTCCAGTAATGTTAACCTTTACCATAGCAGTAAGAAGAAACATATTGTAATAATTGTTGGTTATCATTAAAGGACTTTGAGGGTGGTCGATACACAAAAACTACATAAACATCAAACTGAGTTAAGTGGATATCTAAAATATTATGTACATTGGTAAGTATACTAATATACTTAATATCATTCTTGATATAAAGACAGACTCCATATTTAGCAATTCCTGATGGAAAAGAATAAAGTTTGTTAACATAACAGTTGGACCAGAAATTAATGGAATTATCCAGATCTCAGTTACAGCGGGAATGCTGGTAGGAAAGATTATAAATATCCTCTAGATATTTAATTCTATCACTAATGCTAGTAGAATTTACTAATTTTATAAGAAATGGGTTAAAAATATTAAAGATAGATTGAGTGGGTGGAAGGGGTGGAGGAACATCAGGAAGCTAAGCCTGAGAAGGATGAAGATTGTTGTCTATCTGGGTGGAATTGTCAGTTTGGTTAGTGTTCAAAAAGGTAAAGGGCCTATCACACTGACCCATGATACGCGGAACAAGGAACACCCGCTCCAGATATCTGGAACTTGCCCGGGATTAGTAGAGTCAGCCAAGTTGGGATGGCTTCATATCCATCCCGGTTCTCCGTATGCTATCCCAATGAAAAAATAAACATAATATATGTAATAAAAACCTCATATTTCAACTAAAAAGAACGTGCCTAAATTTTTCATATTGGAATATTAAATAGTATTTCATCAATTTAGAAAGATAAAATATATATATATATATATATATATATATATATATATATATATATATATATATATATATATATATATATATCTATCATGTCGATAGTTTGGGCTCATGGCAACCACCTCTGACTCCAAAGTTGCTGTCGCGCACGTCTCGGTTTTTCTCTTAGTTTCTTTTAACTTACTTTTCTTCAATAAGAGGAAGTGCAAATGCAATTCCAGAACGAAGCACAGGTTGAGGTATAAGCAGCATGGTTTTGTTCTGGTTTATTTTGATTAGGTTTGGTCATGGTTGCTGGGCCGTTTGCCTAACATAGCAAGAATGCGGGCAGCTTGTGTGTGATAATGTTCCTGGTTTTGTACCAAGAACCATGGCCCGCATTCCGCGTATCATAGGCCAGTGTGATAGCCCCTTAAGGGCCAGGCACCTTTGATATACATCTTGCCTCTGTTTATATATCAAATCACAGGTGATGTGCACAAGAATCATATTCGGGGAGGTTTCTTATGTTCTTAGCATTAGTGAGCAACTGATTAGAATTATCAAATTATCATCAGCTATTTTACATTTTACTTTTTTTTTTTATGTTACGGCCTATAGCGCCTGTAGGCACACTTGAAGAGTGTATGGGAAGCGCTGTTCAGCTTCCGCCCATTAGTAGCGCAGGTAATTCTATTTATAGTGGTACCCATATCAAGGTCTATATCACTACCCAGGCGCATCTTGGGTGTAACCACCTAGAACCTGGGTATCATGGTGACATATAGGTGACTTTAAACCACTCAACAAATGGCATAGTTTCAAAGCGGTATGTGGTGGGACTCAAACCTACACGTGGATGTCTGCCTGATCCCGTGCTCACCACCTTATCCACTACACCACCGCCTCTCTCTGTATATCATGTTGTTAGTAGTGTTACGAATAAACACAAATGAGTCAGGATTAATTTAAGTTCCAATCAGCTTGTGTATTAGATGCTTGAAAAAGTCAGAAACCTGTGCAGCAGTGGTAGATTTAAAACCTTTCAGTATTGGTGAAGGCTTCCTTTTTTTTTTTTTTTTTTTTGTCTCTCTTCCATTTCCCAAATCTCCTCTCTAATAATGAGACGAAGATCATTGTAAATGAGAGGTAGGCATAAGTTGGAATTCATAAAAACAATCATAACTCAAAAAATATTCATTTGCACCAGTGACATATACCATCAATCTTTTCACTGCATTTCTCACCAGAAAAACATAAGCCACATCACAGATTTCATGGTTGAGTGAAACTGCAAACTGACTCTCTTTCCAAACAAGTTCCCCAAGTTTAAGGATGCAGAAAGATTTTATGTGAGAAGGATGAGAGCAGTGGTCCTGCATTTCTAACCAACAATATTCTTAAAAAGTTGTCCTGGCTATATTGACTAGATGCCACAGTATGCACTGATCTGGAAGTCACACTCATTATCTCTTCCCATCTTTTGATGGCCTCTATTGATTCGCGAAGTTCTTGCCATTTCCATATTTTCAATAACTATCACTCAAACTTTGTCACCAGATGTTCTTCTTTTATATGTATCAATAGGAAATACAAAAATATTATGGGTATAATGTCACAGTTATAACTCATAAGAACTAAGAAGATGTACTGTCATTACAATCGCTCATCACTTCCATAGTCACCGAGGTAAATTGGAGGCAACCTTACAGCGCGGCACATCTTTCCTGACACAAGTGTTACGCCCATCAGCAGGCAGTAGTATGCAACGCTCATCCTCAATCTCAACCTCTACCCGATCTCATTTACAAAATCGAAAATACTTTATACAATATACTTTCAACGTACTAAATCATCTACGGCGAGAAGAGCATGCAGTACACAACACTGGCAGCAGCTTCAGATATGTAAACAAACGCTCCTCTGCTTCCTCTTGTGGCCTTTGCCACTGTCACTACAGTGACTACACTCTTCATCTCGTTCCTCCCTTCAAGTAAACTAAATAATCTTTGGGAAATGTATAGTTTCTACCAATACCCTCCTTTCGAGCCTCAATTCACTGGACGCACCAAGAAGATTAACTAGTGGCAACCTAACCAACATTTCTTTCTCTCTCTCTCTCTCTCTCTCTCTTTTCTTTTATCGGTCTTCCTAGTCCAGGAAAAAAAAAAAAAAAAATATATATATATATATATATATATATATATATATATATATATATATATATATATATATATATATATATATATATATATATATATATATATATATATATATATATATATATATATATATATATATATATATATATATATTACTCTAGCTGTGACTATCTGCTGCTGCTCACTGAGGAGTGTGTTGGTCTGGCACGATCGCCAGTTTATTACTGCACAGTTAGTGGGGGATATAACACTCCACAGGCCCCCCCACCACTATAAATCACAGCAGCCGCAACACACTCAGGTTCTTTAAAGGTCGCCAACAGTGTATAACTTCCCCCCACTGTAAGGGAATCTCCTTAGCAACTCCTTCTCCTCCTGTACCCAACCAAGTAGAATTTATAAATGGTAGATGTTATGTGTAACAGGGCGAGGCCTTTATACCCCCTAGAGAAACCGCCCACAAGGACAATTCCACCCACTTCTCTGAAGTATTAATGCCTCTCCGCACGCCTTGTCCACAGACGGTGATGAATCACAAACTGGGACAACACGCGCAGTGTATATATTACTATACTATCTATTACAACGACAAGTGCTTCCTAACACCTGTCAGACTGACTTCCCTAGGCTACGACTACTACAACATATGATGTGTACAGCACATCCGGTGGTGTACACACAAGCTCAGACACCACCTACGGGTGACAACAGCCATACAATGTGTCCAGATACTCATCACAGACAAGTCTGACGGACGAGAACTACGCACACCTGGCCGACAGCATGAAGCTTCTCAGCTTTCACTAGCGTGCGTGGCTACAACCACTACAATACTGCATACCACTGGGGCTATACTAAAGATAATGGGGCACACAGCCGCCCTCCAAAACACACTGGTGATTACGGCCACCACAAGACAAACAGGACGAGACAATGCCGTGTCTCTCCCACGCGTTGCCGCCACAAGACAGGACGGACGCAAAACAGAAGTGCAGCCAAACCAACTACGCTTCTCCTAGAGCAACAAGCCCGTTGCTCTAACAGTCACGGTCTACCAGTAGCATGCCAGCAACTCAAGGAGGGCACAACTCCCAAACCAATGACTACTTGAGTACCTCTAACACACAGTCCAGCACACGTATCTCTATCTTGTGCCCAGAGCGTACGTGTTACCTCAGCTGAAGACTGGCTGGTACTATAAACAGTATACTACTGATACTACACAACAGATGATGGGGGCACGCAGTTGCCCACCAAACCCCACTGGTGACCACGGCCACCTACAACAATCGAGACACTAACGCGTCTCTCTGCGCCGCCAGCACGAGTGGACAAACGCAACACCCGAGAAGTGTAGCCAACTTACCACGCTTCTCTCAGAACAACAAGCCCGTTGCTCTACAGCCACGGTCTACAAGTAACAAGCCAGCTACTCAAACACGAGGGCACAACTCCCAGACCGATGACTAGTGAGCACCTAGAGAAGCCTAGCGACACGTAGCTCTACCATGTGCCAGAACCACGAGCGTCTGTGTCCACATCAGCTTCTGCTCAGCAGAACAGCCCGAGGGGCCCGCACTGGGTGGCCGCCATATAATAGGCACATAATGAAATAATAAATTAAAGGAGATTAAGACGGGGCCCCTTACATGTATGTATATATATATATATATATATATATATATATATATATATATATATATATATATATATATATATATATATATATATATATATATATATATATATATATATATATATATATATATATATATATATATATATATATATATATATATATATATATATATATATATATATATATATATATATATATATATATATATATATATATATATATATATATATATATATATATATATATATATATATATATATATATATATATATATATATATATATATATATATATATATATATATATATATATATATATATATATATATATATATATATATATATATATATATATATATATATATATATATATATATATATATATATATATATATATATATATATATATATATATATATATATATATATATATATATATATATATATATATATATATATATATATATATATATATATATATATATATATATATATATATATATATATATATATATATATATATATATATATATATATATATATATATATATATATATATATATATATATATATATATATATATATATATATATATATATATATATATATATATATATATATATATATATATATATATATATATATATATATATATATATATATATATATATCACTACACAACTACACGACCACTTCACATGTATCAATTTGCAACTGAAATCGCAAGTCGGTAGAATATATATATATATATATATATATATATATATATATATATATATATATATATATTCGCGAAACAAGACCATGTTGTTCTTGTTCAGTCGACTTTGTTTACTTTGTGACATGGAAAAAGGTTGGGAAATGTGGTGTCACTGTAGAGAAGATTTTGGAGTTTATGAGGGTAAAAGAGCACATCTGGGTCCCTAAAAGTTAATTCTGTAGCAGAAAAAGCTTACGCAAATCGGCCATCGACGAGATCGCTGCCACTCTCCGATGACTGGTTCCCACTACGCAGAGTGTTGTTGAAGGTGAGGATTGAATACTTACGATGATTTAATTTGATCGCAATCGTCATCATCGCCAGAGGAAGACACCTTGTTGGGTAACTGTTTGTTTACATTCACTTCCCGCCAACCAGCTGCTACTTTCCAGTCGCTATGTGTGAACGTGTTCCGACTAGAAGGGCTTAGTAGATACTTCTAGCAACTTTCAATTTCAGTCGCATATAGACACATGTGAACATTCCTTAGTACAATAATGAACTATTTATCTATTTTGGGTGGTTAAATAAGGCAATGATTATAAATACCCCAGTTCAGACCTCCCGGCGCCCACCATGACCAGTACGAAGACACACATCCCTCCATCCCTCCCTCCCTCCCCTTGTCAACTCGTCAAAATTTCCTTCAATACTCAATGTTTCTTGCTGTTGCCCGCCTGAAATGTATAAAGTGTAGTGACAGGAGAAAGAAATGAGGAATGGAAGTATGTGAGGAAGTAGTAGTAGTAGTAGTAGTAGTAGTAGTAGTAGTAGTAATAGTAGTAGTAGTAGTAGTAGTAGTAATAATAATAGTAGTAGTAGTAGTGGTAGTAGTAGTAGTAGTAGTAGTAGTAGTAGTAGTAGTAGTAGTAACAGTAGTAGTAGTAGTAGTAGTAGTAGTAGTAGTAGTAGTAGTAGTACTACCAGTAGCAGTACCATTACAGTGAGTGCAGTTGCAGCAGAGCAGTGGCCGTGGCAGTGGCAGTGCTATATGCGTGGTGGTGGTGCAGTGGTGGCAGTAGTGGTGGTGGTGGTGGTGGTGGTGGTGGCAGCAGTGGTGGTGGTGGTGGTGGTGGCAGCAGAGCGGTTGCAGTAGTGGTAGTAGTGGTAACAGCAGCAGTGGTGGTGGTGGTGGTGGTGGTGGTGGTGGTGGTAAGCTGGTGGCAGTAATACTAGCAGCAGTAGCAGTAGTGGTAGTGGTAGTAGTAGTGGTGGTAGTAGTAGTAGTAGTAGTAGTAGCAGTAGCAGTGGCAGCAGTAGTAGTAGTAGTAGTAGTAGTAGTAGTAGTAGTAGTAGTAGTAGTAGTAGTAGTAAAAGGAGTAATAGCAGGAGCAGCAGTAGCAGTGTTTATATAATCATTATGAGTGTTAATAAGTGTGTGTGGGGGGGCTGCTCAACATAGGATTACTCTCTCTCTCTCTCTCTCTCTCTCTCGTTAATGTCACTAAAACCATAAAAGCATCCTTGAAAACCTGTGTCACCATTAAAGAGTCGTATTCTGAAACGCTCTGGTGGCAGCAGCTGCAGCAGCAGCAGCAGCAATAGTAGTAGTAGTAGTAGTAGTAGTAGTAGTAGTAGTACTTGTAGTAGTAGTAGTAGTAGTAGTAGTAGTAGTAGTAGTAGTAGTAGTAGTAGTAGTAGTAGTAGTAGTAGTAATCTATCAGTTATCTATAACAGGTATCTATCTACAATATCTTCAAACTTTAGTGGTAATAGTAGTTGTTACCGCCGCAGGAGGCGGTAGATGATGATGATGATGATGATCAGGATAATGAGACCCTCACGTCGACGCAATTGGTATATTTGGTCGAAACCTAGAAACAAACATTCACCTTAACATCGGTAATTTCAGTAAATAGCAATACTCACGCCCCTCCAGTGAAATGAGCAAGAGAGAGAAGAGCCCTTCACTTGATGAAGGTCGAACTCATCTCTCTCTTGCTCTTCACCATCCGAAGATGAGCATCATAATAATAGCAAAACAACAGTACATCTTTAATACATATATATTACGTAAAGGCACTCGTTCACAGCCTCTGACTATCCCGAGCACATATCAAATGTGTCACAGATATTATTAATATTCTGAAGTGCACCAATAAGTATCACTAACTTCAAAGCACTTTCACTTACGTGTTACGGGTCTGGGGTGTCCTGGTAAACTTAAGCGGTGGTAAACTTCTCTGCACACGAGACATTCAACAACACGTCCTCCTCCTTCGGACCTGTGCTGTATTCTCCCCGCGGGCCTCACTGTGACACCCAGTCTCCCTACATATGAGGTCATAGGTCACCGATGCTGGCCATTTGTATAAGGCGTCTTTCTTCGCTTAGGCCCTACATCAGCATTTCTTAAACCAAAACATGGCTCTTCTGCTCTCTTCCTCTCTCTCTCTCTCTCTCTCTCTCTGGTGGTAGCGGCAACACTCCCCCTGTCGAGTTTCACTCGAAACTAAGCCCTAATTTTTCATCTCCAACTCCTTCTAGCCAACACAGCTTTGTAACCGGGCGAATTCGCTGTAGGGCGTATGCTGCACATGACGGGCTCCAGACTCCTCCAAACAGATGTACTTTCATTCTGTATGTCTCAGGAGGTTCAGACAGTTCTCCGCCTGGCCACCACAGAAATCGAAGGGCGTCTCGGTGTTCTCGTGGTACAAGAACTTGATGGAACATTGCCTCAATGTCCACCATTATGGCCACTCGATCTTGTCGGAATCTGAGCAAGACGCCCATCAGGTCATTGTTAAGATCTGGCCCTTGCATTACTTGATCATTCAATGAAGTCGACATATATGTCGCTGCACAATCAAATACTATTCTTACCTTTTCCGGTTTCTTGGGGTTTAATACTGGATGATGCGGCAGATACCAGACTGTTCCAGCTGCTGGCGGAGAGTCCAAGTGCGATGCGCGTTCCGCATGTCCCTCGTCCACCAAGCGTTTCATTTCCCTTTGGTAACGAAGACATAAGGCTGGATCTCTCATCAGGCGTCTTCTGAGTTCTATAAGCCGTCGTTCTGCGAGTTTCAGGTTATTCGGTAGGCCTGGTTCCTTGTATCTGAATGGGATAGGCAGTTGGTAATGCCGATCTACTTGTTGCGCGGTTGATGACCATAATTCTATTACCCTTCGGTCTTCCATCGAGATAGTATCTCCACAATGAAGTGAGAAGTCACTTCCTAGAATGGAACCATACCGAATCTCACTCTGTTGCCTCTGTGCTATCGCTGTCATCCCGGTAGTGCGCACGTTCGTTGCTCCAATAGGCTCCCCATCTTCAAATCTCATAGGGCCATTGACGGTCCAGCCGAGGAGAGTTCGCGTTGCAAACGGCTCTCCATCTCCTCCGGCCCTTATTTCTAAAGGCAGTAGAGCTTGTGGTGTGTCTAGACCTATGAGGAGGTCCACTCCCCTAGTATACAGGTCGGGGGAATGTCTTGAAGGTGAGGCCATCTGACTATGTCTCTATTCTTAGCAATTGAGCCCTTCAGAGAGGACGGCAGCGATGGTACTATGAGTACTTTGCAGAGAAAGATAGAACGGTTCCTCCTTGTTCCGATACCTGTCAGTTTCAAGTTGAGTTCTTCAGTGGTGACTTCCTTTCCTTCATCCATGATGGTTCCAATGGATAGCGTTATCAGTTTTTCCTTGGCATGCAATTGATTGGCCAGATCGCGGGTGCAGTAGGATCTGTCACTGCCCGAATCTAGGAGGGCTCCGGTGATGACGCCTGGTTCTTCGCTCCGCTCCTTTGTAACTCTAACTCTGATAATGGGGAGAGCAATCTGTTCTGCGCCATTTAGTCAGATCCCCTGTCGGGAGTTCTCCACTTTCAATTCTCCTCTCGTTGATTCCCTTGTTGATTCTCCCCTGACCCAACGGTGAAGATCTTTCTCAGTGTTAGGGGTGGTGTTTTCGGCCTCCCATCTTGCTCTCTTGTAAGTCGTTGCGCGGTAAGCATCACTGGTAGAGGGAGTCGATGGCGCCGTACCTTTGAGCGGTCTGCGTCGGTCTCCCCTCGTGAGCGGTTCAGTTTCTATGTCATCAATGAGGCTCCTTGTCACTGTTTGCTGGTTACCTGCGGCTTCCCACAGACGCGCCTCGCGTCCGGTGTTACGTGGGGCAGTATGTAGCAGTCTTGAGTGGCGTTGACTGCAGCCACTCATGCCACACTTAACCCTGCGCACACAATTCTTTATCCAGTGTCCTTGTCTAAAACAGGAGAAGCAGCGGCGGTCCTGTCTCATTAGCTTCACGCGCTCCCCCACGTCCATGTTGCGGAACTTCCCGCAGTCACTCGCCTCATGGTTTCCCTGGCATATAAAGCATGATTCACCTTCCATCTCTGTGGAGGTAGCAGTGACGAGTCCTATAGCTCGTTTCGTGAATTGGTTTGGGCGTTCTTGTTGCGCTCGTTGCTGCATTTCTCCTGAGGCCGCTACAGGTAGGCGCTTTTCCGTCCTCCTCACCACTCTCACTATGAAGCCTAACATCCACTCTGCTTCACTTTCAATTTCACCGTTTACTTCTTCCCAATAGTCCATCTCCTTTTCGTAGTCAGTGCTCAGCTCCCCTGTAAACCTGTCCGTGATGATACGCAGTATTTCATAGGCATCAATTTGGTTTAGTGCTCCAAATTGTTTTAAGTTGTTCACACAGGAACTCAGATTATTCCTAAAGGTACGTAATCCTTCGATGTCTTCTAAGCTCAGGTTTGGGCCGTACATGACCTCCCTCACTAAGAACTGAATGTACTTTCGCTGATTTCCATGCCTGTCATTCAGTATCAACCAGGCCTGCTGGTATCCCTCCGTAGGATCTGCATACCGGTTGCACCCATGAAGATCTTGTTTAGCCGAGCCAGAGTATGCTGAGATGAGCAATTCCAATTTCCGCGAATCTGTTATGTTGCCCGACCGAACGTGTTTCTCAAAATTGTCCTTGAATGTCCAATACTCGACGCACGTCCCTTCTTTAAAGGTGGGCACAGGCCTCTGGTTGAACTGCATGATTGTGGTCATTTCTTTCATCCAGTTTCCACTTGTTGATGCCTCCGTTGTGGGCTCCCGAGCTCCCAAGTTGACGCTTCCATTTGGTGCAGTGAGCTCGTTCCTTCTCCCGTCGCCCTCCCCCTGGTTGGGCGTCTGTCCTTGCGTCTCGAACCGGGATGAGTCTCCCCTTTGTGTCAGTGGCGATTCAGACGCCATGGCGTGGCTGACGTTCTGCTTCAGCGACATCTGTGTTGCGTGATCTCTTCCTGTTGCTTCTGGAGCATAGAGCGCAGCTAATTCTCGGTGCACGCCTTGCAGTGTACTCATGAGATGGTCATACATTTCCTTCATTTGGTCACTCCGCTGTTCTGGCCAAATTTGCCTTCGGGAGCTCGTTCTCTCTGCCACACTGGGGCTCGTCTCTCGTTGCCACTCTACTGCAGGAGGACTGGGTAGTTCCTCACTACTCGGTGGGCTGCTTGCTTCTGCTTTATTCTCTGCCATCTCCGTTAGGACACGACGATGGTGCCTCTCGTGGGCTTAGGTAGTCGATCCTCTCCGTGATACCCTCGTGTGCTTTCAAGTCCGTAGCACACTCTCGTGTGCCTGCTGAGTCCGTAGCACACCCTCGTGTGCCTGCTTAGTCCGTAGCACACCCTCGTGTGCCTGCTGAGTCTGTAGCACACCTTCGTGTGCCTTCTGAGTCTGTAGCACACCCTTGTGCGCCTGCCGAGTCCGTAGCACGCCTTCGCGCGCCTGCCGAGTCCGAAGCACACCCGCGTGCTTGCCGAGCGCTACACACCCTCGTGTGCTCACCGAACTTGTGCCACGCCCTCACGTGCCTGCGACCAGCACCTTCGTGGCAGTACGCCTCGACACGCGAGCCCACTACAACACAACACGTCTACCACTTCGAGGGAGAGAGAGAACTGACGGGGAACGAGAAAGAGAGCTCTAACACTTACCAGTTGAGAGAGAGAGAGACTTACGGCGGGGAATAAGATGGCACCTGGACGGGCACTCACGTCTGGCACGACGTGGCAACCGTCCCACTCCTCTCCGGTCCTTTGCTGGGCGACGGCGCTCCGTTGCGGTCGTCCCGCTGGGTCGCCAGCGGTCCCCGCAGCAGGGACACACGTACGAGCGCACGCACTTGTCTGGCCGCCGTCCCACGCTCCGCTCTGCCCCGCCCGCCACTCCTGGGGTCAAAGAGAAGGCCAGCCCCGTCGGTCGCGCCTCTGCTGTCCACTCGCTTCTGGTTGCCCCACGTTTCGACTGTTACCGCCGCAGGAGGCGGTAGATGATGATGATGATGATGATCAGGATAATGAGACCCTCACGTCGACGCAATTGGTATATTTGGTCGAAACCTAGAAACAAACATTCACCTTAACATCGGTAATTTCAGTAAATAGCAATACTCACGCCCCTCCAGTGAAATGAGCAAGAGAGAGAAGAGCCCTTCACTTGATGAAGGTCGAACTCATCTCTCTCTTGCTCTTCACCATCCGAAGATGAGCATCATAATAATAGCAAAACAACAGTACATCTTTAATACATATATATATTACGTAAAGGCACTCGTTCACAGTCTCTGACTGTCCCGAGCACATATCAAATGTGTCACAGATATTATTAATATTCTGAAGTGCACCAATAAGTATCACTAACTTCAAAGCACTTTCACTTACGTGTTACGGGTCTGGGGTGTCCTGGTAAACTTAAGCGGTGGTAAACTTCTCTGCACACGAGACATTCAACAACACGTCCTCCTCCTTCGGACCTGTGCTGTATTCTCCCCGCGGGCCTCACTGTGACACCCAGTCTCCCTACATATGAGGTCATAGGTCACCGATGCTGGCCATTTGTATAAGGCGTCTTTCTTCGCTTAGGCCCTACATCAGCATTTCTTAAACCAAAACATGGCTCTTCTGCTCTCTTCCTCCTCTCTCTCTCTCTCTGGTGGTAGCGGCAACAGTAGTAGTAGTAATTCTGACTGACTAACTGATGTGAAGGAATGAACAGACTGCTTTGAGAATAAAGGCGGGTTCACGTACACGTTGCAATTTGCGACTGATATTTTTTACGTACATAGAATTTCCGACACACAATCGGTGCCTAGCGACTGCAGAAGGCAATCGCAAAACAAGACCACCTTGCTAGTCGATTTGCGACTTTATTTACGTCGTGACGTCATGTAGTAAGCTTTGAAAATGTGGTCTCCAGTTACAGAGATGATGACGTTAGAGTTCGTGAGGGAAAAAAGAACACATCTGGGACCTCAGAAATTAATTCTAAAGTAAAAAAAAAATAGCTGCCACTTTACAAGAGTTGTTTCCCTCATTGCAGGGTGTTGTTGGAGGTGAGGATTGAAGACTTGTCAGGATCTAGTTTGATCGCAATTGTGCATAATCTTCTTAAAATTAACAATATTCTTATGAGAAATGGAGGCTAATTTAGAGTGTGGTCGACACTCCTTTCTTTCCTTCTACCCAGGGACGTATCCACAGGCATTTTCTTTTCTGTTGGCTCTTCCAGTACGCCGAAAGAAGAGCAACCACAGCTTCAGCATTGTCACTGGAGGAAGATATCGTGCCTCTTGGTGGGTAGCGGCTTGTTTACATTCACTTCCCGCCAAGGCGCCAACTAGTCGATACTTTCCAGGCGCTAAGTCTGACACTTTCCGACAAGAAGGGATGAGTCGGAAACTACGCATGTAAAATATCAGTCGCAAATTGGCACGTGTGAACCCGTCTTAATAATAGAAGTAGTAGTTATAAGTAGATGTCTGGAAGGTTGTGTCAAATTGATAGATGGAGGAGTTAAGTTTTTTTGTTTGTTTTTTTCAATGCCTCAAAAACCCAATTCCTCCATCTATCAACTCGACACAACATAACTATCTCCTCTTCTTCAATGACAGTCAACTGCACCCTCTTATACACTAAATATCTTAAGGCGTTCTAAGGTTTTTCTCACCCCCTAACTGCTAACAGTGTACAAGGGTTTTATCAGCCCGTTTATGGAGTACTCTTCTCATGTTTGGGGGCGTTCTACTCAGTCACACAGTTTTATAAGATAAGGTGGAATCAAAAGCTTTTCGTCAAATAAATTTCCCTCCTCTGACTGACTGTCTTCAGCCTCTTTCTCATCGCCAGAATGCTGCGTCTCTTGCAATCTTATACTGCTATTTTCATGCTATAACTACTTTCCTGATCTTGCTAACTGCATGCTTCCCCTCATCCTGCGGCCTCGCTGCACAAGACTTTCTTCTTCCTCTCACCCCTATTCTCTCTAACTCTTTAATGCAAGAGTTAACCAGTACTGTCAATCGTTCGTACCTTCTTTCTCTGGTAAACTCTGAAGCTCCCAGCCTGCTTTTGTATTTCTAATTTTCTATGATTTAACTTAATTTCAAGGCATTTATCCCTTTCTTTTGGCTAACTCTTTCGGACCTGCAAAGGACTAGCAACTAAGTGGGCCTTTTTTTTCTTTTTTTCTTTTTTGTGTCCCTTGTCCAGCTTCCCTCTCTTACATAAAAGAAATTTATAGCAGGAGCAGATCTTTATACATCACTGGTTACTATCATCACATCCATAGTAATAGTAGTAGTAGCAGAAATAATAATAATAGCATGGCCAAGAAAACCCAGAGATACAGAAATTCGTAGGAAGAAATTAAGGTAAATTTATAGTTTAATACAATATACCCTATCTCTACCATCACCCCCCAACCCCTCCAAAAAGCTTGGGGGCCTTTGGGGAATCGGGGGTTTTAGGTGGGGGAGGCGAAAAATCTAGGGAAATTTCCCTGTGTGAAGAATTTCCCTAAATCTAAGAAAATTTCCCAAATAGGAAGTTTTACATAACCTAACCTCATCCCTCTAGGACACTAACCTAACCCTAACAAAAACCTAACCCAATGTACCTTAGATGGGGGCCTGCGTCCCCGCCCCCGCACCGGCGGAGTTTTATCTCCACTGGAGCTTGCTGTAGGAGACTCACTCATTGTTGTCACTTATCACTATGCCTGTTTAAGACCACGATCTTCACCAAACTGAGGGAAGTTGGAATAAGAACCCAGTTCAGCTCTCGCCCGGTACTTGCTACGATGGACTCCCGTACTGACTACTGAACGCGAACGAGACGCGTCTCACTGTTCTTCATTAGAAAAAACGAGGAGTATGAGATTCATATAAGGGTATACTTAGGTAGACGTAATTAGTAAGCAAAAAACATGAAACATTATCGCATTTTAGGAGTTTTGCTGATGATTTAACAACTGAGAGACATGACTGCAGATCCCGACGGAGGTTCCACGCTCCCTCGAGCTCAGCAGCAGACCGAGCTAGCATGTCAGACTGTTCATTCCCGCGTATATTGGAATGTCCAGGCACCCAAACCAGTGAGAAGGATTTATGACATGAATTCAGCTTATTAATGATGTTGCCCTGGATTTCATTTGTATCCGTGCGGCCGGACTCTATTGCCTGAAGGGCTGACATAGAGTCCGAAAAATGACAATTGAATTATGAATTGAATTTAAAGCATAATCTATGGCTTTGTCAATAGCAAAAATTTCAGCAGAAAAACCGATGTATGGGTAGGCAGCCGGAACCTGAGGGCACATTCACACGACCATACACTTGCACCCACACATTCACCTGTCTTGGAGCCGTCTGTGTAGAGATGTAGGGATGGAGGGAGGCCAGCGACGAGGGCTCGGAAGTGGTGTTGGAGCTCCACCTCGGTAACCACAGCCTTCTTCCCCTGAAGCCAGTTGATGTTGAAGGTGGTGGTGGGAAGTTTCCATGGGGAAGGGTGGGCAGCACGAGCTGGTCCGCATCGTCCAGTCTCACGCCCGTTTGCTGGCAGAGCGTGTGTAGTCTGACTGAGACTGGACGGCGGACCGCATTGTGGAGGTGGTGGTGCTGCCATATAATCTTGTTTGCTGTGTTACCGAGGGGAGCTTTCCGAGCCGCTTTTATCCCATGAGATAAAAGGAGGGCGTCGCGACGTAGTTGTAGCGGTGGTGTATTGGCCTCAACCTGCAGCGCAGGGCTCCAAGACACATTCGCACACATTCATTTTGCAGTACATCCAATCTCCTCAGTGTTGGTTCCGACGCAGACCCAATATTTGTCATCATACATTAGATTTTATACAAAAAAATTTTTTTTTTTTTTTAAATGTGAAGTTCTTTTAAGTTTAATTAATCAGACATCACCAGTATTTGCTTTTCATTGTCTATTTAGTATTATAATAGGATAGTGAGGCTCATAAGTATGGGATAAAACTATTTTTTATTCTATTTTCTTCATTGTTTTGAGGAAAAAACTACAATTGATAAACCCTCTGCTGTGTATGATGTAATATCAATTTAGCAACTGTCTGCCATATATAGTCTAACAGGTACAAGACCATATTACAATCTAAGGTCATTATTATACATAACCATATATATGTGATATTAATACAATTAATCTATTTATATGAAAGTAACAACAGGCAGTCTGAAGCTGTAAATGAACTACAGAGGCAAGAACACTTAGATAATGTCACCAGTGGTAGTTTGCACACTTCACTACTTGTGATGCAAATGCTAGAATCCTATATTCTGTTACAAAACACCACTCTTTAAATTATGAGTGTGAATGCATTTGCATGGAATTCCTCAACTCAAATTACCTTGCAAAGCATACAATTTCAGAGCACAGAAAGCTTAGGGATTGTAACCAGAGATAATTTATCATAACAGCTGCTAGCTAATGCATTAATGTAAACTTAATGTAAAATGCAACTGCATTCACAAGACAGTATATAGTTTCTCAAATGTACTTGAAAGGGATATGCAGTGTTGATGACACAGTTGACAGGCATTATGTCAACAGACAGCAATACAGCCAGTTGTGTGCAGTACATCAAAGGTACACAGAGTATGCAGCACACAACCTGCCTCATTTGCTTAATGAGACAGCACAAAGTTCAAGTCACAGGAATGATGACATACAAAATGGTCTACACGTCTCCTACAGTGCTAGGCAACAGATATACTTGCCTGTAACATGCACACTCATGAACTTTAAATGCATACCACAGGAATCTTAGGGAAAGATATACACAAAAATTGGTCAAACAGCCTTGCATAACTGTAAGGATATACATAATAATAGCTATGTAAGTTCTCATGATGTATGAAGAAATTCAAAGCTCACAATGTTAAAATGAACACATTGTTATGTGCATAAACAGGACAAGAAGCTAGTTCTTTACTATCCTGATTCTTCAGTAGTTTTCTGGAGTAAAGGCATGTAAGTACTTCATTGTACATCCAATCCAATGACTGCTAACATTAGGTAATAGCGTTAGCATTAATGAGGAGTTCATAGATTGAGAAACTTGCACTTTTCTCTTATAGTCAGAATTTTCAAGCCCTGGCCCATTCTTCTACTGACCCTTAATGCTAAATTCAGGTACCTTACATTTAGCACAGTTCAGCATTTATATGGTTAAGGTATATTTTGTAAGTATGAAATACTTGGAAGCTTCATACACTGAAATAAAACTGTAAACATAGGATGCAGGAATTTCTTCTCATTATGAATAATTCTGAATCCAGGTTGTTCTGAATATAAATCATTCAAGAAAAAACATAAGTAAAGATTTAGGTATTTTCTGATATAATAATTTATACTACAGTTAGTAACATATTAAAATAATGGATTCTGTAGCTAACAACCATATTGGCAACTTTGACAACTTATCACAGTTCATGCATTACCCGCGCATGTCAGAATAACAATGCACAAGACATGGACTGGGATGCCTCCCTCTAACACTCAACAATCATTCCATCAGCTGCACTTCAAAATAAACAATCTGTATAGAATAACTCTGAATGCAGGACTTCATCTGACTGAGGAAAGTCAGAATGCTTTTATGATATTCTCAGCCACCTACAAGATAGGAAGAGAGGTATCATCAGTACAGCACCCTTCAAAATGGTGTGAAAGGTCAGCTTTCCATGGACCTTCGATGAGTTACATTGGCCAAAGGTTTACCAAATTCAATCAGATCTTATGTGGCTCATGCTTTGACAAAAGAGCCTCAAGGAGCCTTAGCTTTGCCTTGGCATGTTTGTAGTCCAGGTAGGTCTGTTCCATGGGTCCTCTGTCTTCCTTCTGCACCTTGCGACCCATTTCTCTTTCAAACTTTTCCTCATAATCTCTAAGCGTTCTTCTAAGCTTCTTCTTTTCCTCACGAGCTTCCTTCTTCCTCTCTCTTAGTTCACTTATGGGCAGGGCGTGGAGGTCTCCCAGGGCTAGTGATCTTTGTCCTTCCTTTGGATCATTGCTTGGAGTGTCTATTTGAGTGAAGTTTGTGTTGGGGGCATTGTCAGTGACAGGAGTGTTGCTGGGTGCCAGGATGAGCTTCTCGCCTTCGTCTCCTTGTAATGAGCTGCGGTGTTGTGGTGAGGCAAGGGTGAAATCCATAGCCACATGTTCAATGATGGGTGGAAGTTCAACCATGTTCTCCTTTGTTCTCTGAAAATAAACATGGATTCATTAGTATACACAGAGATGAAAAAGTAAATGGAGAAATCTCTTTTTGTATGGGATGAAAGTGTGTGAAAATAGAACACATGTAGATATAGGAATTACTAAAAAATAAATTAAGATTACACTTTAGTTATCAAATTATACTTTTCTCTTGTAATTTTGATATTTACTAATATCAAGATATTCCATGCATGTCAGACTGTGAACACAGAAGGAAGGATGTGTAATGAAAAAGTGACAGTCCACCAATATAAAGAAGTTGCAATGCAGCAATATAAAGACTAGTATACATAAAAGTAAAAAATACACACAACAGCCTTTAAAACTTACAGCTCTCATAACAATTCTCTTCACTTGGCGGTAGCGGTCGTACAGAGGGCGAGCAAGATCTCGGTCCTCTCGGGTGGTTGGCCGGCCATGCAGTGACTCGTAGTAAAGGAGAGCTTTCTGCAGGGCTGTCTTCTCATCCTGCATTTCTGTAGAGTTCATGCTCTTGAGTTCCATTGGGCGTCCCACAGCTGATCTCTTGTCTCTTAGCCGGTCCTCCACTTGTCTCAACGTATCAGCAGTGCCGGAGCCAGTGGATGTAGACTTGGCTCCAGGATTGGTAGATTCTTGGCACCGCAATAAAGAAAGTGGATACACATTTGGTACGGACACGAGACCTGCTACGTCATCCTTCATTTCTGTTGAAGAATAAAAATTTCAAATTAAGTTGCTTGTAATATATACTTTCATAAGTATAAAAAAATTATATATATATATATATATATATATATATATATATATATATATATATATATATATATATATATATACAAACAAGTCTGATACTTGCAGACTCAAAGACCATACTGTTGAGGCCTACTTTATAGGAACCAAGTACTTGGTAGACATTATCATTCTGATATTTGCATGTATTGAGGTTATTCATCAATCAGAAGCTGGTCAAGTTACAGGCTCCAGCAGCATTTCTGCATATGCATTATACTACAAATTTCTGAAACTAATCTGAACTTACGCTTCAGTTCTTTCCTGGCCTTGCTCAATTCACTCATGTACTTCTTGATTTCTTTGTGCTTCATCTTCTCACTGTGTGAAGGACGGTATCCTGCAGCAGCTTCAAATTCCTCCTCATAGCGCTTGATCTTCTTCTTGATGGTGTTAATGTTCTTCATGAGTATCTTGACAGCACCCTGTCCAGGTGGAGGACTGTGGTCATCCTGTCCTGGGGGAGGTCTGGTATCAACAAATGCCTGAGATGACCTTGGAGACACCATCACATCATCTTCATCACGGTACCAGTTGTTCTGCACACTCGAGTCATCATCAAAGCGGCTGGGGATGAAAAATTACAATAATTACTCATAAACACAAAATTAATAAACATTTAACTTGGGAACTATTTCATATTCAATTAAATGATTAACAAAGCTCTAAACCAATTATTAAAAGAAAATAATCAATAATGATGCAATTTCCCTATCTACAACAAACCTAATCTAAAAACAAATGCAAGTCAATGCCTTTCTTTTTACTCATAAAGATTTCTAATTATGCGACAAGCACTTGATAATTAATACAAAAAGGTATGTAACAATACAGTGAAGAAAGCTATTTGAAATTGTTTACCAAGAATGGTTTGATGTATTACCTGTATCTCGGGGCAGTCCTGTGCCAAGAGTCACACACACTGGCATCTCGCATCCCCCACGAGCCTCGGTCACTGGTTACTGGTTCACTTGCATCCACCAGCTCACTCAAGCCAGAGGATGGGCTCTGAAGAGATACATAAAATCGCTTGAACCCTTATATTCATCTACAGTACTTCAAGACATCAGTATTTAGCATGTGAAACAACACCGGCCTAACTCTTCATACCATTTGCAATCATTACTTACATGAATAGCTGCTCTCAGACCCATGGTGCACGGCATGACGTCAGTAGGGATGGGGTCGTAGCGGGTAGGCTCGTCATCTGAGGTAAGCGAGCTGAAGCATGAAGAAGACTTTTCCTCTTCTGCTGACTGTGACTGGCTCCCACTGTCCTGTTGACAAAGATAAACACTTTTGGTGAGGAAAAAATCAAACTACGTACAATTTACTAGTAAGTATTTCCTCTAGGCTGGATTCAGGTGGCACATAAGCTGAGTAAATAAAGACAATAAAAAAAAGTAGATATAGGAAAGCTACGAACAATATTCTGGAATTTTTCTATAAATAATTGAGAAATACGACCTAATTCAGAAAGGGCCGTCATTCTTATCGTCTTATACTAAAATCTGCTGATAACAAACATGCCTATGAGGTATGAAAGTCATGATGTTCTGGAATATTCCATAGAACAACAACAGCATTACATTTCAAACACAGGAATGTCACCCATTTTACCTTGTACAAAAAGCTACTAATGTAACAACAAATAAACAAAGGAATAGGTGAGATGAGTCAAACCCATGCACGAGTTCATTATTTTCATGACTGACATTATGTTCACTCGCTAGACCTACACAGTAAACGAAAACGATCATGGTATTAAGTTCGAACTGGTTTGTTTTGCCTTATAATTACAATGTCACTACGTCTATCAGTTAATAGACTAATGCAAGAAGAAAAGCTCTCACACAGAAATGGTGAGGATGTTGTATGTACAAGATGATGTGTAAACTCCTTAGAGTTAACGAAGGCAGGAGGATGGAATGAGGCACGGAGCAAGGAGCACAGAGGAAGTGGGTAGGCATTCAGATGGTACAGGTGGATGGGCACAGAGATTTCTAGGCTGCATACGTAGTTATCTTCTATGTATTATTCTGACACAAACGCATAAAAGTAAGCAGTAGCGACAACCATAATCATATCTAACACGATAATCCATAGTCTAGCAAAGACCGCTTACCTCCCATGGCGTGCTGCACACGTTTGTCCACCTTGGTTCCTGCTCCAGTAACATCCTCACTAATATCAACTACCAGTGAAAAAATATATCAGTTTGTATTGCTATCGAATCACTACGAGAAGAAAGTTTATCACAGATGATATCACAATAGTTTGAACACAAGTTTGTACGTGAACGTAAGTGCGGCTGCGATCAGCGAGGAACTGGTCACAAGCAACGTGCTTGCTGTGTATCAGTTTGTCACTGTTTTATGTACTTCAACTAACGAGAGGAAACATCACGTAATCTCGTCACCAACGGTGTAGTAATATGGAGCACACGTGCGCGAAGTATCGCTGGGAGCGTAGCAAGACGCGTCCACTTACCACAAGCCACAGAGAGCTACTGAACCAACTGTGTGCACCACTCGAGCAACAGCCGCTTACGTCACCACATCACCACTGCCCACATTCCACCACCCTGTTTAGTTTAGCCTCCGGGGGCAGCCTCAGCAAACTCACAGGCACTGCCCGAATCGACTTTTAACCTTTAAAGCGGATTATCTTGGTGTGAAGACCTTTCATGCAGAGAAGCATGGCGCAGATTTAAAAGACTAAGGACACCTGTACACGGGGTTGGCAGTACTGGCGGCAAACCTGGCTGTGCGTCATGGCCGCCCCCTGCGTTTGCCAACTTTTCAACCTCCCCGATTGTCCATCACGCCTTCACACCCACCACCAAGCAATAAAGTCCTTTTTGGATTAATCAGTGGACGTGACCTTTTGTGTCTTCATATTTTACAGTAAGAATAAATTACAGATTAATGGAATATATATATATATATATATATATATATATATATATATATATATATATATATATATATATATATATATATATAGTTAACTTGGCCCAAAAAACACTTGTCATATTGTACGCGCATATGTGAGCGCACGCCATGTACACAGCAAATACCTCAAACTGACTTAGAAAGAGATAAAAACATTACGTTCGTGATCACACTATGCACGCCGTACCAAACAAACAAGTAATAAACAAGCGTGAATGTGAGAAAACACCTGAGATGTGTGAGCAGAAGAGGTGGCGAGGGAGGGAGGGGCGTGAAGTGGACACTTCTGAAAGGAGGCGGCACCAGTAAGTGGGACACACATGGCAACAATGACAAGAATAATGTCACATGGCACTGTTCGTTTTATAGTATTTATTCATTTATTTATTAATATATATATACATTTTTTTTTTTTTTTTAGATAAGAAGATAGCTGCCTCACTCCTATCTTGAGGAGCACAATGGTCACGTGTGAAAAATGTAATGCTCCGTCCCGTGGCCTTGCCCTGATACACAGTAGCCATCAGGAAAGACAGACCCAGCGCTTCTTGAAGTTACCAATATTTCATGGCTATTAAAGAAAGTAAAATTCAGTTAAACACCTTGATTTTAATCAAGCATCTTTAAATAGTAAAGTTCATCTGCCCCGTAGCCACATAAGTTCTTGCCAATTCTTTTTTATTTTATTATTTTATTACGCTCTCGATTTAAAGACTTTTCCTCTCTACAACCCACACAACGAATAATGCTTTAAGTAAAACTGATTTAAATACGAATCAACAAAGAAAAAGGGAGCGAGAAGAAAAATAAATTTATACGAGAAAGAAGAAACAAATACAAATGTGGCTTACACCCCTTGGTTGAGACACCGGGCAAAGGAACAAAGGCTGGGAAGGAACACGACTATTGTTTATTTGAGGCGCGAACAACGCGATGCAGAAATTTATGGCAGCGATACCGGGGACATCAAGAAGTGTGTGTGTGTGTGTGTGTGTGTGTGTGTGTGTGTGTGTGTGTGTGTGTGTGTGTGTGTGTGTGTGTGTGTTTCATCCACTGCACGTGCACAAGACAGGCCCCGTGTGTTACCTTTCCTTAATCCCTTAACCTGTAACGCTTTACGCCCATGAAACTACCGCTATATTAGTTTACTGAACTTCCTTTGCTTGTTTACAATATCCGATGACATGACCTCCTCCCTCACGCTATGGGAACTTTATATGACTTGATTAGTGTATTGGAAGTATAAACCTTTAACATTTTAGGTGTGTGTGTGTGTGTGTGTGTGTGTGTGTGTGTGTGTGTGTGTGTGTGTGTGTGTGTGTGTGTGTGTGTGTGTGTGTGTGTGTGAGCGCGCGCGCGCACGCGAGCATGTTGTTTTGCAAGTTTACAATACAACGACACGTGGTGACATGTAATGATAAGTCTTCTCTTTCCTCCTCGTCTTGCTCACATTTCCATATTTTTAGCACAACATCCTGCCTGCATTACTGAGGAATGAAGAGCGGGGTTATTTTCACCGTGTCCCAGAAGCCACTAATACTGGTCTCTGACTCACTGCTGCTCCGCGCCTCACCTCGCCTCGGCTCGCCTCGCCCACACATCTGCTTATCCCACACTCGTCTCCATTCACGTGTTTATCTCTTCCGCCATACTTCCCTTATTTACAAACTACACATTTATAATTTTCCTTCTACGTGGGATTTTCCCATTTCACAACTATAAACACTTAGCTGTTGTATTGAATAATAACAACTTTCCTAGTTTTTTTTCCTTCCATTTCTTTTCCCTTTTCCTCGACAATCTCCAAACATTCCGAAGTTCAACGTTTATTCCTTTATCAATTGAACTTATACTTCTCTGTGTGAGAAATAGTGACTGAGTCTGTCGGTCTCTTCCTGTCCCTTGCTTCCTTTTTGGCACGGCACGTGACAAGAGTGGGTGGCGCAACACTTCCAAAAGGGGAGAGGCGAGAACTGTCAATAGCGGATCCCTTCATCATAGCTGTCTGCTTTACTTTACCCATCACACACTCACTTCCCTCTATCTAGCTCTCCTGCCAAATCCCATTCATCAGTCCTTTCTTCACCTCTTCACCCTTGTTTGTATGGCGCGCATCCCTTGGTGGTGGCGTCATGCTAACGCTGGTGGTGGGAACACGTTCCCTGAGGACTTGCTGATTCCCTTCCGCACCTTTGTTCCCTCCTCCCAGAGTCAGCAGTGTGAGTGCTGAATGGAAACATCATCATGGATGTCTTGCCCTCTATCCTTTCTACTTCCTGTCCACACACACACACACACACACACACACACACACACACACACACACACACACACCTGACTATTTTATGTTTTCTTAATTTCCTTTTCTATCTGCCATACTAATTTCATTTTGAACTAATTACAGCATCTTTTTTTATTAATTCACGTGCCATTTTTCTATCTTTTCGATGGCAATTATTTCTTTACAGCACCTATATTTTCAATCAAGCGGCATTTCTTCTACTTTGTTTCATCGTGCAGCTCGTTATAATTCAACGTCCGGCATCCCACCTACTCAGTCCCTCCAGCACCAGAAAAATAATGGAGTGAGGAGTGGTGTACTTTGAGAACATTAATACAGGAACCATCAGAAAATACTGTGTAAGTAATGCAGAATGCCTAGAGAAGGAGATAAAAGGATAACAAAATGCAAGAAAAAAATAACGGAAGTAGTCAATATGAAAGGGATGAAAATGATGGCAAGAAGTGATGTGTAGCGGTAAGGAGATGAAATGAGGGTACAGACGGAGAAAATGACTGAATGGGATAGAGAGGGGAGATAATAAAAGAGGAGATTACCTTACGTAACTAACCAACGTATATTTACCTGTGGGCTGTGGACGTGGTGCCTCTTCTTGGTCCTCCTCCTGTTGCGGCGGGAGGGGGGCGGGAAATTCCTGGGGAAGAATCTTTCGCTGAATCTCCTCTCTTCGTGAGTGTCCACCTCGGGAGCATAGATGGCCCTCCCGTCACTCTCGCCTCCAGTCTCCCAATTATCTTGTGCTGACACACAGCTGCTCTCTGGGCTCTGCGCGGCACACGGGAGACACATACACATTAAACGAAGGTTGTACATGACACTACACTTTAAATCAGCTGAAAATTGCAAGGAAGCAAAGACAGTACAAGTGTCTGTCTCTTTTTATGATAGAAGTTGATTGATACACATATGATTTCGAGGCAACATTTCTTTTGAACATCAACACTATGCATCTATTTAAATCACATGCCCAATATATTATCGTATCAACAAATATTCATATCGTATTTTCTTTTACAGAGCAAATAGTTTTCTCTAACAGTTACTGTGGTGTTGTGAAATCTGTCTAAAATGTTAGGTTTGTTTGTGTTGCTGTTTGAAATCTCTTGTAATCCCTTGAATAAATTTTCAATTTGTTTTTATTTTACCCCGTGTTGAGTGAAGTGTTCGCGACACCGACAAGGAACGGAAGTGCGCCGGTCTCACCTGTGTGTTTGTGTCATCATCCTGGTTGGAAGGAAGGTCGTCATCGTCTTCGTCATCCACAGGAGATATGAGCGAGTCAACTGGGCTAGTGAGAAACTCCTGGAGAAAAGAGAAAGAAAAACGTAAGCTTAACTCTCTCTCTCTCTCTCTCTCTCTTTAGTATCAGTCACACCACATCAGCTCAACTCTCAGCAGGGGAGAGGAACTAATGAAAACTCTTAAAGCTCTAATCCCATACCTGATCACTGGCGGAGACCTTATCTCTACACCCACCTCGTAACACACATTCTATCTCCCCACCCTCACCAATCCCCGCTGTCTGTGTCTGTCTTGGTCAGTCTCTCCCCAGTACACGAGGCCTTGAGTCGAATCACCCCTCCCCACCCCACACACGCTCTCTACATCCCTGCCCCCGTCATCAGGAAGCCCCGGGACCGCTGCCCACCGAGGAACTGCTGCTTTGACAAAAAATGTTTCGTCCACAAAGCTTCCGATAAGACGAAAATAACAGTCTTAGTGTTACGGCGGGTAGTAGTAGTAGTAGTAATTTGCGTACAGCAGCAGCAGCAGCAACAACAACAAAAACAACAACAGCAACAACAATAACAACAATAATAATAAAAATAATAATAATAAAATGATAAAGAAGAACGGGAACAAAAAGACATTCCCACCACCACCACCACCACCACCAAAGACAACAAAAGGAGGAGGCATCGGGCAGCGTGAGTCTGGCCAGTACTGTTGTTATGATGGGAAGTGCCAGCGGGCCAGCACCCCCGGACGCTAGGCAGGTGTGCTCTCTAAAAATAGTGGAGGCGCATCCTGCCTTGCCACCGCCACATCACCAGCTCTACATCAGATGGACACACAGGGGAAGCCTTAGCAACACAATGACTGTGTGTGTGTGTGTGTGTGTGTGTGTGTGTGTGTGTGTGTGTGTGTGTGTGTGTGTGTGTTGGGGGCGGGGGGAGAGTCACAAGCGGGGGTAAGGAGGGAAGGAAGCAAGGAAGCAAAGAAAGGAGGAGGAGGAGAAAATTGTGAGAAAAAACAGGTATGTCAATTGAAAAGGTAAGAGGAGATGAAGAATGAAAGTAAGTAATGATGAATAGTAAGAAATATTTATGAAAGAAAAAAAAATTAAACGTGACGCGTACTAGTCTCAGGTTACTCTAGCAGCAGCAGCAGCAGCAGGCGGGGCAACAAAACGCCACGTGAGCGTCTCCTGCGTGGGAAGGGAGTGGAGGGAGGCAGAGGCGACGGAGGTAAACTTGAAGTGGCAGGAGAGGGGGAGGGAGAAGGGGGGAAGGGATGGGATAGATATGGTCTACGTGACTTTATTTATACCTGAACTTCCTCCCCCCCCCAACCTTACCCCATCCATACACTCCCTCCTCCTCTTTCTCCTCATTCAATTCGAGGCCTGTTTGGTTATATAAGAGAAACATAAGAAGGAGGTCAGGGAGTGTAGCTGCGGCAGTGTGGTTAAGAGAGGGTTAGGGAGAAGGACACAGCGGGGAGAGAGAGCACGGGGAACAGAATGACAGATAAGGGATAGAGCAACAAAGGGACACAAGTTAGCATGACAATGACGATAAACAGAAGTGACGCTGATGATACGTTTATAGGTCAGTGTCGTGACGGATCATAACAACTTGTCCTGACGTAATGCTGCTTCATGAACCTAATTACCTCACAAGGAAACGGCTCAATAAAGAAAACAATTATGGCAAAGGTTAATAGGTGGCAGTGTGGAGGGAGACGGGCGGTGGCGGCGGTGGTGGTGGTGGTGGTGGAGGTGAGTGGCGCCAGGAAGGGGACAGCGCGTGGCCACTTTTGAAGTCTCTTTTCCTTTTAAAGTTAGGTAATCTTCACAAATCTAATAAAGCTCAATGAAACTGATGAAAAAAGGTTCATTGATGGATCTCCTGAGCAGTAGTGGCAATTACGGAGTTAATTAAGTCAGACAAAAAACAAACAAAAAAAAAGTGAAATGAAAAAGTATTTCCGACGTACAAGTCAGGAGTCCAGTAAACACAATTTGTAAGGTTTGGCGTAAACATTGAGGTGTTTGCAGGTGTAAAGTGAGAAATCTCTAGCATTGGATAGCGGAATAAGCACTTACTACTTTACGAGTGAAATATTCGGTAGAGCAACATGGAAAACACTTTGCGTTTAATGACTATCCATGTGTATGTAATGGTGAACAAACATAAACATAGCCATGAAACACTCCGTCTCAAAGTACCAGTTATGAAAAAGTAACCACCACAAGGTTTCTCAATATGCAAGTTGTAATTTGTATCATATTACTCCAACGCGTCAGTGGATTTCATTACATAAGACAAAACCGCAAGAGCAAGAACACCACAAAACTCTCAGCCATATTCATTTGAACCACACGGCAACCTCACCTGCAAAACATCCTACCTCTCGCATACACGTTTGTACTGATTATAGTATTTTTAGATCCGGGGTTTAGCTATTTCTGGCACTAGATTATTTCTCCTCGGTTTATGCACTCAAGAGCCACTTACGTAGGCAAAAATAGCAACAGAATGCCAGGTGCAGCGAAGGAGGGGAAAAGAGAGCCACACTGTGCTGAGTAATGAGCGAGGGCAGACCCGCATCGCTACTGACCAGAGTGGGATCAGTAACATACAGCCATCAGACCTTCACTCCTACCTCACCTTACTTCCCGTACCCTCCTCCTCCTCCACTTCCCTTCCACTCCTTCACTTCCCATCCGATGAGTCTCTTCCTCCCGTTACCTCATCTCTACTTCCCTTCCCACCTGTTCAGTCTCCCCCACTCCCCTTTCTGAAGCCTAGGCCTGTTCTGCACCTGCTCCTCCCTGACAACGGGGCCACCACGGTCCAGGAAGGAAGTGTAGGTGCAATGGGGGATGTCGTAAGATTTAGGTGTTGAACGTGAGCCTCCATGGCCACCAACATCTATCTCACCCCTCCCGTCATATTCTCTCATCTCTCTCTCTCTCTCTCTCTCTCTCTCTCTCTCTCAAACACACACACGTACACTCACCTTTGTGTAAGTTGGCGCCTCTGGTCTGAAGCTGTCCAAGTTTGCTACAATCTCCTTGGTGGACCTGTCGGAAGAAGAAGAATGTAAATTACTTCTACTATGTTCATAATGAAACACCTCTCTCTCTCTCTCTCTCTCTCTCTCACACACACACACACACACACACACACACACACACACACACACATGCAAAACAAAACGCTTACATGACAAATTTCATGCGGAGCCCGACTCGGAGAGAGAGAGAGAGAGAGAGAGAGAGAGAGAGAGAGAGAGAGAGAGAGAGAGAGAGAGAGAGAGAGAGAGAGATAAAGCAGACATACACAACTATAGTAAACCATACACGTAAATAAACAATGGAATATATGCGCACCACATTGCGAGCAAAAAAAAAACGAAAAAAAAAAAAAAATCCAAAGCAAATGAAGAATGGGAAGAAGGGAGGAATGAAGGGAAAGAATGCGAGGGATGACGAAGGGAGAGAAGCTGGGGATGGCCTGGCTATGGGACGAGGCATAGTAACTAGAGGGAAGTTGGATAATGGAAAGGCAGGAAGTATGTAAAGATTATATCAAGAAATAAAGAAGAAATAATGGCGACATAAAAGGGATACTGATAACAAGCACGGGACGATATCAATGGTAAAGGAGAAAGTAGTAGTAGTAGTAGTAGTAGTAGTAGTAGTAGTAGTAGGAGGAGGAGGAGGAGGAGAGAGGAGGAGGAGGAGAGAGGAGGAGGAGGAGGAGGAGGAGGAGGAGGAGGAGGAGGAGGAGGAGGAGGAGGAGGAGGAGGAGGAGGAGGAGGAGGAGGAGGAGGAGGAGGAGGAGGAGGAGGAGGAGGAGGAGGAGGAGGAGGAGGTATGTGTATTTATGTGCGTGGGAGGAAGCGAGGAGAGAAAGTTAGGACATGGGCGCACTCTTCCTTGCCCCTCTCGGCATGGCCGTAGTACAGCCACTCGCGCGCCACCACCGCCTCCAATCAATGAACACCCTTGTGAATGAGTGACGCCGCCTCAGACTTGCGGCTTCCAAAAAGGGATTAGATTTTGGCCATGACAGAGGCACGTGTCAGGCGAACAGTGGCAGGAGAGGGAGGATAAGGAAGTTAGAGAGAGATGGAGGAAAAAAATATCTCCAACAGGATCCGGAAGAGGAAGAACTGACTGACATGCGCGTTTCAATTCAGCTTTAGGTCTCTAGTACTGCTCTGACGTCAGGAGGTGGTGACGTCAAACACTCGTATGGAACATAAGCGGCGGGAGGCGCCCTGTAGTGCCCTTCAAGTGGACGGAGTGATCCAAGGGCGGGAGGGACCCGCACCCTGGTAACAACTGACACGCGAGGGAGGAAGCCTACTATTGAGTGAAAGATTAGGGAACAGTGGATCCTTGAGGAAAGTTCTACGCGGGAAGAAAACGGTGAGCGACCCCAGACGGCGTGAACATTCTGGAGACCACGAGTATCTGAATGGAAAACTGAAACACTGGGCGGCCACATGGTTACTCATCCATGTACTTTTCATTTAAAATTTTGTCATGAGGCGGGAATGGGTCAGGGGTGTTATGATTCGCAACGGCCTTGCGCTGTGGTCCAAATATTCAAGAACGCTACAAATAACAAAACGATAATACTTTGTTAGTTTACGTTGGTGTTAGTAAGACGAAAAGTTATTCTATAATGACGGCCAAGAGGATGACCAGCACCAATGACGCACACGTTACCCTCCCAACACCAACAATTTTTCCCCCAAACAAAAAGCTAGATGACCGCTGCGACACCCGGGCACCACGTGTCTGGCGGCGTGGTCAGCTCGAAAGGGGAAGGTAATAGCGTTCCTAAATCTTGGGTAGCCATGACATGCATGTTGCAGGGCGGGCAATAAAGTCAGAATATGGGTTGTGTGGGCGGGCTGATGAATGAGGCGAGACGTGCACACAACCACCAACATAATAACGGCTCAAGACACCTAGACAGGCGGCCACCACGCAGGCTACGCCGGCAGTGTCTACCTGATCACTTTAGGGTCGTGTTCGCCGCCCTCCTTGCCGTCAGCGTGTTCCTTGCGCTTCCGGTGGAGGCCGTGGAGGTGAAGGGCAACGGCGGAGTCCTGAGAAATCTCCCTCAGCCACTCGTCCTGCGGGCCTGGGATGGTGCCACCGTCCCCCGGGTCAAGGGTACAGGTGAGGGGCGCAGCAGGGTCAGGGGTGACGGGTGAGGCAGGATCGAGGGGCAGGGACGTGCAGTCATGGTCCACGCCGCCCCCCGGAATAGTAGAGGTGGAGCTCCAGGCCGCGGTGCCACTAACACTCTTCCCGCCGCCACTGCCCACCACGTCGCTGAGCCTGGTGGCGATGGGACACCTCACGTCATCACCACACTCGCCTCTCAGTGCTATCACACGTCAGTTTTACCATCATACTGCCCAGCTGGTGATTAACTTCCAAAGTTTCATCCAAAACCTAACATTCGCCGCATCACGTGTGTGTGTGTGTGTGTGTGTGTGTGTGTGTGTGTGTGTGTGTGTGTTTGCAGGTGTGAAGGCCAGGGTCAGAGCAACAATAAACCACCTGAGCTTAATCAAAAGTGTAACTGGCACCTGAATGTGTAATGACAAGAACCAGGCTTCGCGAAGCTTAACTCTCCCCTGCCACTGCCACCCGCCCCTTCCCTCGCTGCAGTACCCACCAAGTCACGCTTTACCTGGTAACCTCACGATTCATACGCAAACATGCATACACTTCTCTACTTAACCATATCGCCCACGCACCCACCCACACACACGTGAACCACAACCCCGACGAACACGAGACAAGGTCACTCCCTTCCCCCGCCCAGGCTCTCTGTACAACACCGAACAGCTGCATGCAGGGATCAGGCGGGGAGCTTCCATTCCAACGATGAACATTTGGCTCTTTTTTATTCTATTATTCTATTTATTATCTTTTTTTTGCGTTTTACTTTGCATCTGCACACCAAACAATGCCCCCATGTGGAGGTGCACCACCACCACCACTGCTCTCCGCCCAAAACTTGTCTTACTGGCATTAAAAAAAGAGACGGGAGGAAAAAAAATGCAGCAACTTGTTTTTGTCTTCTGCTATTGGTCACTTCAGCTCTTGACGTCAGTGTTAGCCTCAGAGAGAGAGAGAGAGAGAGAGAGAGAGAGAGAGAGAGAGAGAGAGAGAGAGAGAGAGAGAGAGAGTACTACCTCCTCCCGTGCAGCAGTCCCACCCGCCAGCCACGCAACCTTGCAACGTGTCTGCAGAAGGACTACTGTTACGTATCCATGCACTTTTCTTAAGAGCAGGGGGAAAGATCAAGAGTGTTAACTAGACTCAAGTTCCACCTCACCTTTACTCCGCCCCGCCCCTCATCCCTTGTCTACCTGTCAAGATTTTCATGTTCTTTTTCCTCTAATATCCCTCTCCTTCTAACCCACCCCTCCAGGTACTATAGCCGCCCTCACTTCTCAGCACACACACACACACACACACACACAAAAGAGCGAAGAATAAGAATGTCAGGGCTGGGACCCGCCAGGGAGGGAGCGACCTTGAAGCACAGCGGGCTAGTTTCTCCATTTATTTCACGTCGCTATCGTCTCCCGTCCCCCTCAACCCATTATTTACTACTGTCTTCCCCTCTATTACCAGCTGTCCTGATATCTCATTACATAGCGACAATAATGGCTCTTGTTCTGCTCACAGATTTTCTTCTACCTCACCGCTTTGTTAGGTGATGCCAGACCCACTTTCTTCTCCACCCCCTCTTTACGGTATGCAAGGAGTAAGACTATGATAAAATATACGTACGCCGTACAGATTCATTTAACATCACTCTTCCTGGCGAGTGGGATAAGCAAGAAAAGCATAAGCCGAGATTAGTGGCCTCATTAGACTAGCCCATCCTTTCCCTCCACCTTAGGTAAGCTCCAAGATGCATACCTCCTCCGAAACGCCTGCCGTGTGTTCCCGAGCAAGGTCACCAACTCTCTCTGATTCTAAGAGCAGAAGGCCCTGGTCTCCGCTAAATCCCCGTCACTGACAAACAGGTAGACAACTAACCTAACACAGCAGTGGAATGTCAGTTAACACCAAGCCTGTTACAAGTACCATAACCTCATACGCGCAACACTGGGGCCACGGAGGACGCCTGGAGGCACCTCTGCAGCATAACATTTAGTGAACCCTCAGAAGGCAGTAACCCACCCACATTATACACAGCCCCGCCAACTTAAACATTTCCCCGCCCACGCCCGCAGCGCTGGGAGCCGAGCAGCACGGTCCTTAAAGAGTACGGTGACGCTCTAAGATAAACACGCTCTGTTCTGTTCCCAGCCTTGTTAATGGATTACTGCTCCGTGTGGCTCCCTCGTCCCTCGCCTTTATTCCTCTCCCTGGCAACTAAGGCACAGTGCGAAACTTCGGGAAACTAAAGCAGTGCCAAGATGAAGGGAACAAACGTGAGAGAAGCGAGAAGTGAAGACAAAGGAAGAAAAGAGTACGTTAAGGGAACATAATAGTAACGAGGATCGGGTGTGAGGGGACAAGAAAAGAATAAACATATTAATGGAGAGATGAAAAGGAAGGGTAAAGAGGGAGAGGGTGAAGGAGGAGAATGAGAGAATTATGGGAGAGAGAAAAAAAAAAGTTAAAGGAACAAAATAAAAGAAATCTCATGCTAGTACGTATATATATAGCTCCATGAATGAAAACAGGAAAAAAGAATCGTATAATACAAATAAGAGAAAAGAGAGAAAAATAGTCTCCCCAAAAAGACGATCAGGAATTGTAGGAATGACGGAAAGAAAGAAAAAAAGAGCAAGCGGAAAGGGAGAACACGGGGAAAAAGTTGCTAAGTTGTAAGGCAAGAATGAAGAAACAAGGAGGAAGAACAGAACAGAGAGAGAGAGAGAGAGAGAGAGAGAGAGAGAGAGAGAGAGAGAGAGAGAGAGAGAGAGAGAGAGAGAGAGAGAGAGAGAGAGAGAAGCTGAAAAGGCGGATGCGAAGAAAAGATAGGACAGCAGGTGAGGGTGAGGCAAAAAGTCCAAGATAGCAGTGAGAGTCCTTAATTGTCCTTGGAATCCAGTCCTCTCCGGCAGAGCTGTACCCACTGAGCACTGCGCCTCCACCCACACCGGACAACGCACACCGCCACACTAACAAGCTACCATACCCTTTACACATAATGTCAGTTAGAAATTACACATTCTTAGTATTATGCAGTGATGACAAACAATCAACTAAGGGTCTAAATGTTTGCTGCTGCTTCAAGTCCATTAAATTATGTTGTAAGTAAAAGAAAAGAGATGCGTAACTAACATTCAAGTCACACATCACTTCTTTTCTCAGTTCAGCGTTTCCTTACACTAAAATCACGATCTCTTTCTCAACCGTTCCTGCTTTCCTAACGATGCGTGAAGCCGCCTCTGAGACCATCGACTTACCTTCCTTCAAGCCGATGGGGATACGAACATGCATGCTATACACGTGCTCGTCTTCCACAAAAGCCACGCCACGGATGGGTAAAGTGTGTGTGTGTGTGTGTGTGTGTGTGTGTGTGTGTGTGTGTGTGTGTGTGTGTGTGTGTGTGTGTGTGTGTGTGTGTGTGTGTGTGTGTGTGTCCGCACGAGCGACCTTCAACTATGATATCTTAAAGCAAAGAGACACGTGTGTGGACTCTAAGCGGAAACTCAGGAGGGGAATGAGGAGAAAGGGAGCGAAGAAAAGGTGGGGCGAGAAAAGCAGGATAGGGCAGAGGAGAGGTAGAGGGAGAGGGAGAGCAGGAACGAAGAAGTGGGGAGGGAGAGGCACGGGGAGAACAGGGGAGGAGTAAGGAGTTGAGCAGCAAAAGCAGTTCGCCTTCACTTCTTACTTCCTACTGTCCACTCCCTCTACTCCCACCTCCACCTTCTCCTCATCATCACTTGTTCCCTCCTCCCTCCTCCTCATCCCTACGTGGCCACTCCCTCGCCCAGCATGCACGCTGCCTCTCGTCCCTGCATTAGTCTAACTCTTCTGGTGCTCGCTGCTGGGGTTCTGCATCGTGAGTTAGTGGTAAGCGAACATGCGTCTCTGTATTGTCCTGGTTCAATTGCTAAAAGCGTCACTGCCTTCGCGTCAACCCGAGAGAGCAAGGTCAAAGTTTTCTCGTAAGATGTTATTACTCGTGTAGTGTTAATTCTGAACGAGTGCGATGTCAGTACGATGTCCAAGTGCAGACCTAAAGACATCATTCATGGAGATCAAAAGTTCCCACTCGACCTCGCAATTTCTAATCTGCTTGAAGTGTTGAGCAAAATATCCAACACTCGATGACTGACGACCAGGCACTCACATCCTGAGGGCGCAAAGGAGACGCTGAGAGTGTGAGGTGAAGTGTGGTAATGTGGCGGCGAGGAGAGAGTGGTGTCGGCTGCACTCACGCCCACTCAACACTTCACCGCTGCTTCCTCGCCGCAGCCACGAATATAAACCTTTGATGTTGTTTCTCGGTACAGGAAGGACAAGACACACTCAGGCGTGAAGGCAGATTCATGGCTGTATATGAGGGACTGCTTGTGTGCGAACGAAACAGGAAGGGCCTAATAAAACATCCTTTGTGTGATGTAATACGGGGCTGGTACCTCCACCCCTCCCCATACCGGTGTAATAAATGCCACGTGCTATACAGTCGCAAAACACTCACTATTCATCAACACATTACAACCGACAACCATAACAGCTGTATCCATTGTCTCCATTCCCCGCACCACCGCCACCCTCCAATAGGCGTCCCTGCATAAGACACACCACTTCCTCCATAACAAGTGTGTCCGCCCGCCCTCTCTCCACGCCCTTTGCTTTCGTGCGTCGTATCACAAACGACCTCACTCAGCCAATCTCTGATCCTCCCATCTCCTAATCCCAGATCTTCGCATCCCAATGGTTTTAATCCCCTTTCACTGAAACAAGTCTTTACTTGTTGGAATGCCAACACTTTTCCTCCTACTTGTCATCGTCTTTATTTCCGCGTTAATTATGTACTGTGATCTCATCTTTAACATTTACATAAGTAATTCAACAACTCACTTTTTCTTCTTTACATTTCTATTCCAGCTCGCCTAATGCCATGGCAACGCAATATTTCACGATCCTGACGATACTCTACGCTCGGTCTGTTTACTGTTCCATTACTGTTGTATGTAAGCAACTTTTTACCCCTGACAGACTGGTCGGGCGGGTGCAAAGCGAGGATGGGGGATAGAGGTGGCGGAGCGGTTCCCATCAGATGGAATGTAGGTGGTTTGGAACCATTTGCGTGAACTTGTACTGTCCTGTTGGTGTGAGTGGAGGGGTGACTCCTCGCATAAAGGTGATGAGTGGGTAAATGGAAGGTCATGGGGAGTGGTAAGGGGATGGAGGAGGAGGCCAACTAAGTGAGGACAGGAGGGAGAGAGACGTATAAGGGGAGAAAAAAAAAGTATTACGCTCGTTTGTCAAGGATGCTGTGTGTGTGTGTGTGTGTGTGTGTGTGTGTGTGTGTGTGTGTGTGTGTGTGTGTGTGTGTGTGTGTGTGTGTGTGTGTGTGTACGCGCGCTGACTGTTGGGTAGAGTAGGACAGGGCAACCTTGGGCAATGAAGACTCTTAAAGCACCAATGACGACTCTTAAAGCACCTTACAGGATGCTACCCTACGGTCTTCCCTCTGCCTGGATATCGTCACGGGCAGCAACACAGTTTACACCAAGACTAAGGAGGAAGGGTGGGTGGAGAGGGCAGGGACAGGGAAGGGATAGGGAAGGCTCAATAGGGCAAGGTGGCGCTGAGGTGATGGTGTGATCTTCAGGTTTTATGTAAAGAGTGTCGTGGCGCCGCCCCTCCCTGCCTGCCTCCCTTGGCCTCGAGGATGACTACTGACTACCGTGTTGCAGCTAGCGGTCCCCTGTTGTGAGAGGACAAGAGTGTGCCGCCGCAGGAGTAAGGGATGAGGAAGTGCCGCGCGACGGGGGAAAGGAGGAAGGGGGTAGTGCTTTTGGGAGGGTGGAGGGAAGGACAAAACGCGAAGACTAATAGGAATATTAAAGTGACACTGTAGCTTGGTATGAAGAGGGAGGCGGAGGAGGAAGATGATTGCAATGAAGGAGAGGAACATGGCGGTATTCTAAGCAGGGAACGAGGACAAGACGCGAAGACTAAAACATGTAAATAAGAGAATAAATTAATATGAGGAGAAGAAAGAGAGGCGTAAGATTAAATACAGACGAAGAGGAAAAAAATGAAATGAAAGGAATGAAAAGTGAAGACAAGAAGAAAGCCGATGAGATAATACGTGGGGAAAAAAATAAACTCAAGATCTAGGACTAAAGGACCATGTAAACAGTGCCATCAGGAAATCATTATCTGATAGGTAGAGAAGAATGATGAAGTTGTGATTCTGTCCCGACACTGACACTATCATAACATCTATAGACGAACACGCGGGTAATCCTACAAGTTCAACGTAAGGTAAAGGAACTGTATACTCCCAACCATTGCATCAGAGGGGGCGATGACAGTACGTACCCTGCAGCGCTCTCATTAGCCTCTCTTCACTACCAGTTCTTTATTCTGACTATTACATACACACTCATCCCACGTCACTTAGCCTCACACAGTCTCATCCCCAGCGGCTTACATTCGTGCAGTACCTGACGAACCTCACCCACTGGCTCCGCGCAGGTGTGAGGCGAGTGAGTCACTGCCACACCTGTTCCGAATACCAGATGATTTCAGTCAGGTAAAGATTAATCCTAAAGAGACACAACTACCACACTCCTTCCCTTAATATCTCCCCCACGTGTGTCTGTCTGCTAGCTCGTCTCGCCTCACCAAGTTCTCTCAAACGCCAGTACATTCTCGCTATTACTTTCTCTTTTTTGTCCCTTTCACTTCTGTATCGGTCTTTTCACCACAGACGTCTTCACCTGCCTCGTCTCGCCACCTTCCCTTTACCTTCCACGCCACAACAAAGTAAGATTCGAATTCTGAAACGTTTCGGTATCTTATCTCCCTTCACAGACTCAACTGAATGCTATCAAGGTTTTCAATAGTTTATATGAATGCTATCAAGGTTTTCAATAGTTTACATTTATTTATCTTTTTAGTATTCCTCCGATAGTTTAAAAAGAAAAAAAAAAAGAATTCTGCATAACCAAAAAGGGCATAATACAAAATGTGTTCCTCCTGTGGTCTAAAAAAAAAAAAAAGTCATAAATTAATAACAAACAGAGGCGGCAGGAGGCAGCAAGCAGGGGCGTCTTTCCGGGTAGCGGCTCGTGTTCCAGTCCCGTTAATGGCGAGTCCTGCCCATTGCTGAGTAGCAAGAATGATCTGTGTTATCTCTTGCTTCCTCCTCCTCCTCCTCCTCCTCCTCCTCCTCCTCCTCCTCTTCTTCTTCCTACTGTCCTTCATGTTCATCCCCTGGCAGCGAGTGGCGATAGGAAAATAAAGGAAGGATCTTAATGTTTACTGAAAGAGAGAGAGAGAGAGAGAGAGAGAGAGAGAGAGAGAGAGAGAGAGAGAGAGAGAGAGAGAGAGAGAGAGAGATTGTTTTAAAGCCTCTCTTAAATACTGCTCGTTATAACTGGATCTCTATCATTCTTAAGTGTGTGTGTGTGTGTGTGTTTGTGAGGCAGCCTCCTAGCAGTGGGTGCGGGAGGAATCAATACGTGGACGTGTGTGTGTGTGTGTGTGTGTGTGTGTGTGTCAGGGCGCGGAGAGCCGATGGTGGGTGTGGTGGGGATGGGTGGGGGCCGAGAGTTGTGGGTGGGATGGCAGGACGGAGTGATAAGGCGCTCAAGGCCGCCGTGTGTGGCCTTACAGATCTGAATGGAGACGTGAGACGGAGCGCTAAGGAAGGAGGGAGTGAGAGACATGAAAGACTAGGGAGGAGGAGGAGGAGGAGGAGGAGGAGGAAAAGTGAAAAGTAATCAAACTCAAGAGTCGCAACTCACCTTCCTCACTACCCACCGTTCACTGCACACACCTTGCCCACCTTCATCGTTGCCCATGTCCAGCACCCTCGCCACGCCCCGCCCACCCACCCACTGCCCCGCCCACGCTAATCCATTTCACCTTCACAAAACAACTCCCACAACAACACAACTATTCACCTCACGTTCTGCTGGGCGCCCCTACCACCCCTGGCTCACCCCGCCTACACTTCACGCCCCTCTCCCTCCACCACCACTTACTCCTACGATACGCACACCACGCACCACTCCTTCAAGAGCACCAGGGATCAAGGTCTTGCATGCACTCGCGGACAAAAATCCCGTTGATGCTTTAATTAGTTCAGACTGCACCTATTTCTAGCTCACAACAAACAGTCACTCTCCCCTCCCCGCCTCGCCTCGCGGCACGTTAAACACTTGGTAAACATTCACCCAGCAGATCGATTCCAGTAAAACTATTCTTGGTTTTCCGGAGTATTTTTCTGAGGGGAGGCAGGCAGCGAGAGAGGGATGGCGAACACGAGCGGCGATGGATTAAAGGGGATATGACGCGTGAAGCTGCAAAAAAAAAAAAAAAAAAAAAAAATATATATATATATATATATATATATATATATATATATATATATATATATATATCACGTGACATCACCTCACACATGTTTAATGGCATGATAATGAAGGCTGTTTGATGCAATACTGAACTTCTCTACTACATATGCGATGCAGTAGAAAATTCTGTGTTTACCTCTCGTCTCACTGTCTAAATCCATACTCGTCCCCACATAAAACACGATCTGCCTTTTCATTAACACATCGCTGTATCTCATTGGCGCTGACAACAACATATAAATGAACTTGGGATTTTAATTTTTCTTTGGTTAGGAATCACCTGACTGACATGAGGCACCGCACTACTCGCCTTTATGTCCTGGCGGCTGTACGGGACGGGATAACCACATAGGTGCACAATGGCTAACAAATTCTAAATGCTAGGGAGCTGCCTTGTGTAAGTCAACCAACTTTTTCCTATGTCCTTTTATCCTTACGTTCTTATGGCAGATAATTACTCACCACACGACTATTGCTCGCTGCAGACGTGATACCACTATCAGCGCTTATGGTGTCACCTTTCCACCAGGCGCCACGACCATCAAACATCACCATCACCATACCAAACACACCCATCAATCACCTGTACGCCCTCCACAGGTGAGCATCCTCTTGGTATCCATCGATCTTCCTTTAATTTATACTGTCGCTTCACCTCATATCACCTCACTTAGAATTTTAAGCTCTGTGGACCTCACTAACATACCGATCAGCTCCCAGGTGCCTCCACGCAAGGCCGGCGAGGGATTGGAATACTTGCCATGGAACAGCATGCATCCCTCCTCACACCAGCATGTGTAATGACCGACACAAAGGAGAATACCAGCTACGGGGGTGTTTGGGGAGAAGGGAGAAGAGGGGAAGCTTATTCAAATCCTCCCAATATCTCCCTCTCGGAAAGGATGAACACTAATGAGACCTGTTGCGTCGTCTCTCTCTCTCTCTCTCTCTCTCTCTCTCTCTCTCTCTCTCTCTCGTGTGATGGTGATATTTCCTCGTTTGGTTCTCTCAACCCCTGGCGTCCTTCACCGCTCCTTGCTCTGTCACACGTGTGGGGGCCGGCCAAAATGAACTGTGTGTGTGTGAGAGAGAGAGAGAGAGAGAGAGAGAGAGAGAGAGAGAGAGAGAGAAATATGGCTTACTATTCTACGTATTATATTCCCTCCACCACTACCACTACCATGACCACCACCACCACAACTTCACAAAAAAATACGTGCCTTTTCGCATCTTTGGTTCGTCTTTTCTTGCTTTCATTCTTGTGTTGGTCTTCTTCTTTCTTTGCTTCCTTCGCCCCGACAGGTCTTTCCCTTTCCGGCTTGTGGTTCTTCCTCTTCCTCCTCCTCCTAATAGCACAGCACAGTGACACACCGCCGTCGTCGCTCATTATCGCCATTCATTACTTTGGCCGTTATTTGTAAACTTAATTTGTCACTTGATTAATTTCGACCTTTTTTTTCCATTTTTCGATCTTTTTCTTATTTTCTTTTCTATTTTGTTTTACTTTTTCCTTTCTGTTGTGTTGGCACGTTCATGTTTTTGTTCGGCATTTCGTTTTTATTTGGATTGATTTCCTTAATATTTCAGCCTTCCTTGTTAGATGTATTTTTTTTTTTTTTTTAATGATGTGACACTCACTCACTCTCTCTCTCTCTCTCTCTTTCTCCATGCTGACGCGACACAATTTGCCCAGCTTCCCCTCCCAACTAACAGGCTTTGTCTCCGCGGAAGCCCCAAGTATAGTCTGCAAGATGTGCTGACCATGGCTGACCAAAGACTGACTGACGGACTGACTGACTGACTGGATGACGTTAATGACTGAAGGACTTGCTGACTGACTGACTGACTGACTAATGTTCCTCTCAACCTATCCTGCAGTTTGGCCATTCACTCGCTAGACTGAATATGGACTCTAATGAAGCACGGACTGATTGATTTACTGGTTGGCTGATGAACTCTCTCTCTCTCTCTCCAAGAACATTATACCTGGACCGGATGACATGTCTGACAAAAAACACAAGCGCACACGCACACACACACACACACACACACACACACACACACACACACACACACACACAAGGGAAGTTTAAATTATCAACAACCCAGTCCAAACATGTTCCCTCCCTCCCTCCTCCACTCCCAAAGATCCAAACATACGCAAAAACTTCCACCACCACGCGCCTTTAATTGAGATGCAGTCTCCCACGTCTGAAGTTTTCTGCCTGATGGGTTATGTGGCGCATTTACAATATAATTTCTGAACTTAATTGTGTATACTCCAGGTCTCTTTTATAGGAGCAGCAAATTGGCATTTTTTTTTTTTTTTTTTTTCGTTTTTCCTACACATGAGTGAGCTGCTTGCATACTAATAGATCAATGAATAAATAAATAACTAGACTTCTTTATTTGGTCCCAATCTGCTCAGTCACCTGTCGAATTTCTGGCGGATGTTAAAATTTTGTTCACAATGTTCTGCACACGATAGGTTCAATTTCAGTGTGGATATTAGGCAGCAACTAAGACTGCGTAAACCTTCCCTTGCTCCTTCCATCCTACCCTCTCCTCGCAACCTCCCTGACTGGCCCCTTCCCCTCATCCTTCGCCCTCACACGCTACAGTGGCCTCATTAAGACGCGGGAAACAGCACTACACATCAAGGGCCCTGGCACACACTCGCCACTCCCACGCTGTTCACTTGACAACCTGCGAGGCGCCAAGAAAGATAAGCCCTCGTATTCTTTACATTTTAGTGTCTTATCTCCGCTACTTTTTAACACGCTCCAGTGGAAATTAGTAGCCTTTACAATACTACTTTGCGTGATATTACTGATACTTTAACAGTAAGAGAGAGGCAGCCATGAAATTACTTACTATACCTGTTGCATTTGAAAGAGACCAAAACGCATTACAAATCGTCAGTCGGTCTAGAATGAAACATTACTTTTGATGGGACCACTTGAGATCGCTCTTTTTAACCCTGACAAAGGTGTTGATGGGCTCAATGAGATAATGGGTGCTGCGGTAAGTGAACTTAGTTGAACTGTTGCCACTGCTCGCTGGTGTCAGAAATCATGAGCAAACAAGGTGTTTTGCATGTCATGATGTCTGGTAGTGTTGTTTCCGCTTGCAGTCCTCGCCCTCCTCGCAGACTTCTCATCATTATCACATCCGTCCACACCTCTTGTTTATAATTCTTCTCTTCCTCTCCTTCCACCCTTCCCGCATACTGCTTACATGTCCCAATTCTCACTGGTTCTCTTCAGCCACGTGTACAATCCTCCCCCTCCCTTCTCTTCATTCTTTCAAGCCTTGAACAAAAAACGTATTAAGACGCGAGAACTGAATTTTAGCACGAGAGAGAGAGAGAGAGAGAGAGAGAGAGAGAGAGAGAGAGAGTTTGGGAGGTGATGAGTTTTTAATTTAAGTGAGCTTTGGTCTCTCCAACACGTGTCTCATGTTTAGGCTTCGTCCTTGCTTACTTGACAGGGTGCTCTCTCTCTCTCTCTCTCTCTCTCTCTCTCTCTCTCTCTCTCTCTCTTAACTCATTACCTTTGTTGAAAATCGTATTTGCTTTGCTACACAGCGGCCACTTCACCAGTCCCATATTTCCTCTATACTCTAATTGAAGCTTTAATAAACGGTCCAGGCTTTAAGGGAAGCTGTCTGGATCGGGGTGAACGTTTCCTACTGCTTGAATTCCGTGGGTGTTTGAGTGGTGGTGGGGCAACAGGCAGTGAGGCGGAGAATTGAAATAAATGAATAATTGGAAAAAAAAAAAAGTGGCGGAGTGCGCTTGGTTTGATGCGACTTTATTGCCGCAATTGATAAGTGGTGATTAAGGGATTTTGTATGGATGTGTTGATGCTGTTCTATTATCTTCACATCATTTCAATTTTCTTTCTTTTTCGGAGAGTGTGTTGGGGTGGGGGGCGTTAAGTTATAAGGAAAGGTTATACATGGAGTATTCCAGGCAGCCACCCAACACCGGTGACAGGTCTACTAAATTATTCCTTCGGTGAAGCGAGAGACTAACAGCCATGCCACCTTCGCTTAAGTCTCTTTGAATAAAGGATCAACAGAAAAAAATAATAAAGGAGAGTAGAAATACTCATGAATAAGTGATAAAATGTCACTTCTCCCATAAAAAGTTTAAGATAAATGTCCCCAGACTGAACGATAGAGGATTCAGTGTCCGATGAACTATGCACCATGACTCGCTTGATTTTCATGTATCCTAAAGGCACCAGCTGGCAGTGTGTCAGCGTGCAGCCAGCCAATGTGCATGCAACGCCCCACGCCACCACTGACCTCTATCTCCCTCACATCTGTCTTTCCCTCTTTCTCACCCCGCCTGTCCTTACCAACCACGCACCGCGGCTATTCTTCCCTTCCTTTACCCATCCATTCTCTGTATTCTTGCTCTCCTTCCTGCTAATAATATCCTTCCCTTATTCTAATATCCTGCCTGAGGAAGGGTGGGCATCACATGACTCCCTTGTTACCGCATGGGCTGGCGTCCCTTTCATAGCAGGGTGGATAGGATGAGCGGGGAAGGCAGCATGCCTGACCCGCTCGATAGGAAGCGGACTAGGGCGGAAGGTGGCGGGGCGGACGGAGCTGTGTGGCGCGGAGCTCTAAGCGAATCATGGAAAAGGGAGATAGAGCAGGCACGAGGCGGATTGAAGGTCGCGAGAGGGCGCTGCACCGCGAGAACATCGTGTTGTGGTCCTCCCACGGCAATTCAATTTGGGAGACTACTTTGTAATGATGTTGTTGCCGCTGCAAGTGTTCCACCAACAGCTACTTCCATTAATAATTTTGATCAATATATCTAGCATTATACGTGTGAACCAATGTTAAGATTTACACAACCGCCAATAAACCATAAAAAATGCTATGGTTATTATACATAATTATCGACACTCCTTGAAAAAATTAAGAAAAAAAAGACGCGGAGAGCAATAATCCTATTCGGTAGTCACCTCAGCAAGAAACAATACTCGCTGCTTGACACGCAATCCCACAATCAATACCGTCCGCTGACCTGCTTACTGGCCCGCCCGCCATGTCCAACCAAGAAAGTAAATAAACACATATATCATAATAGATGAATAAATAAGTAAACCAATTGAGTAAATATATGAATTAGATCACCAAGTAAATAAATCAACACACACACACACACACACACACCAGATAACTAAAGAAGATAAAACAAAAAGTCAAAATATGTGAAATATGTGGATGAAACCAATCACCCCCCCATCCATTAGCTCCTCGTCCTCCCTCCAGCGGTCAAGTCACGTACGCCACTGTTAGTTTACTGCGCTGTGAGAACGAGAGCTCATCGCAAAACAATATTCCGCCCCGCTCTCCTCGCATTACGCAACGTGGAATACACGCCTCGGGGAAACATGAAAGAAAGCATAAAATAAATAAAAGGTGTATGTGATGAGAGAAAAAAGAAAGCATAAAATAAATAAAAGGTGTATGTGATGAGAGAAGGTCATTACAGGATGCCTAGACTTCGTCACATGCACTAGGGTGGTGTGACAAGTAACTCTTCGACCCCGACCTTGCGTTGGGCTATCGGGCGCCGGCCTGGCTCGCCGCCGCCCGCAACGCCACACCCAACTCCATGCCATGTCCATCACTTACAGCAACTCACTACCGCACATCCTCACAAACGCAATGCCCCAGGTAGCCGCACCACCACACTGTCCTGCCATAGTTACAACATCCCTCACCCGACCTGTGCAACGTTAAGCCTGCAGCTCGCACCTCCCCTCACGAGTCACGAGGGGACGGCGTGCCAGGGCGTCACTACCACACACAGGATGCACTCCACGAGGTTCGCTACTCACCCGCAGGTGCAGACGGTCTTCCCTTGAATCTTGCACATGTTGATCACGTGTTTAATGTACTCCAATGTGTCGCTTAACAACGCACAGTGCCAGTTTGCACACACGCACTGGACTTGAATCTCGGCTGGATGGTTTCTTACTGAACCCCGCGCGCGCTGCTCCCCACTATATATGCTAGGCGCAGTGGTGCCATCTACTATCACTGCCAGACACCGCCACCACGTCGCTAACTGGACCTTATCGTAATTGTACACTGCTTATCGGACAGTATACAAGAAGGAATCCAGTGGCTGGTGAGGTTGACAACAAGGCAACAGAGTGGGACCGTTATGGTGGCATGCAGTAACCAAAACCAGAGATATTAAGTATTAGCATCGCGCTTACACACCACGGCACCGTGCCACTTTATCAATGGCAGGGCTGCTGTGGTGGTGAAGAGCACGATAATGTTAGCCAAGTGTTTTACTGTCACTGAAATTCGTGCGAGTTGAGTGCATGGCACTATGATGCATCCTTTGGCTCAGCCCCTCAGGGCTGCCTTGCCCGTGATGCTTTAGTAGCATTCGTCCCCACGCCGCACGCACAACCAGGCCGCACGTGTCGCACACGCCAATATTACGCGTGGCCTCCAAAATCAGCTGACCTCAAATGCACACTCTTCCTTCCTTTTCTTTATTTCTTAAGTCTATAATGCCAATTAGCACCTGGATTGGTAATCCGAAAGGCTTTGAAGCAGCTACGCAGCAGCAGCGGGGGCGATCAGTAAATCTTCGATCAGCGGGCGAATGGTACATAATTCAGGGAGTGGTGGCCAGAGGACCGTGAGCTGTGACGTCAATGCATGACGACTACTGCCTGACGGCCCGGAGACACACTGCACAAGGCTACTTTCCCGCACAGAGGCTGATCTTCCCTCGATTTTTCCAGTCTTTTGCTCTTTTGCTTACTTTCCTTCAGCTTGCCCTCCTCTCTCCCATTCACCACCATTCTCTGCCCAAATATCTCGGCAGTAATTTTCCTTCCCCAGCAAGTCTCACCCGTCCTCCTAAACACCCTTCAATGGATTCCCAACATTCCATTCAGAAAGATGGGGTCTTATTTCCCCTGGCTGGTCTTTCCAGGCCATCTATTTTTACACTTATACAGAAGATGTCCTAAATAAAACGTCGAAAAGAACCTCTAATGACATTCCTGAGTAACATTAATGAAGAAGTCAGCTGAGAAACAAGACAATACAGCATCACACTGCCTCCTTTGTTCACTCAAGCGAGGACACACACACACACACACACACACACACACACACACACACACACACACACACTAAAACAAAGGAGTGACAAGTCTGGATTTCAATCAATAAAATACATTACACTATTATCAAGCTGAGTGCATAAAAAGTTAAATTGTCCCTCTTTACCCAAGTGGTCAGGATGCAACACTCCCGTAAGGGCCCCACGACTATTCACAATCAATATTTCTCAGCACGTAACAACCCTCGAAGCGCGGCAAGTCAGTCGGGTGGATGAGGCAAGAGCTTCCTATTGGGTATGGGGAGCCGAACTTAGTGTTGACGCAAGTCCCCCGAGCAGCACTTAGCAGTCCCCGAGGCTTTAGGACACAGCAAACCCAGCATATAGTAGGACACAAGGCTACACGTGTGATATTCATTCTCTCTCTCTCTCTCTCTCTCTCTCTCTCTCTCTCTCAAACACACACACATACACACACACACACACACCTGACAGTCACTATATAATCTGGTTTCCTAGCATCAACCTTCCAAAAGTAACAGGCGGATGATGCGTGTCACTGGCCCAATCTATTTGACGCCACCTCATCGAGCGTGGGAGTGTCTGGGTCCTGCAAGTCTCGGTGCCGCCTTGTGTATGGACGTCTGCAGGGAATGGCACTAACTAGGCGGGGAGGCAAAGGCAAGGCACTGATAGCAAGCCGTCCTGCATGTTTTCCATTCTCGCAGGGTTTACGGTGCGGAAAATCGTATGTTGTAACTTCTCCGGTAGTAATTTTATTTTCCCCTCACGTGTTTTATCTATAATGTTTGTCTCTAAAATAGTTAAGTGGGTGACGAAAGATGTTTGGTTGGCTTACGTTTGGTTCGGGTTACGCAAGATTTGGTTTGATTTGGTTTGGTTTGATTTGATTTGGTTTGATTTGGTTTGATTTGGTTTGATTTGGTTTGGTTTGGTTTGATTTGGTTTGATTTGGTTTGATTTGGTTTGATTTGATTTGGTTTGATTCGGTTTGATTTGATTTGGTTTGATTTGGTTTGGTTTGGTTCAGGTTACGTAAGATTTGGTTTGTTTTGGGCTTGGTTTGGTTTCATTTCGGTTTGGTTCTGATTTTAGTAGGGTTGGTCTGGGGTGGGCAGGATTAGGGTAAGTCAAGCAAGGTCAGGTCAAGCTACGAATGTCGCCAGGTCAAATGAAGTCAAGTCAGGTCAGGTCAAGTAGCTTTGTTGGCTGTGAAGGAATGATCTAATATTCTTTGTTCTATCATGTAATGTTTTGTTGGGTTGGATTGGGTTGGTCTGACTTTGTTTAGATAGATGGAATTTATCACCAAGAAATTATTAATGTGGAATTCTCATGGTGAAGTCGGTGTGAGTGGAATCTACTTAAGTCAAATTTATGCAGAGGCAGGAGCAATGGAGTCCAAACAGCTGGTTCTTATTGACACGAACACTCAACGGCGACATTAAAAAAATCACACACTAAGAAAAAAGTTTTTTTTTTATTGTTGAAAATTTCCCCGTACTAATGTTTATGAGTTGCTTTCTGTGTAGTTTTATTCAATTTCATTTCATTATGCTTTTATGTCCTTGACGGTAATTGTGTTGAGAGTGTGACCAGCATTCTAACTGAGCTTATCCTTGTGTTGAGCTCATTGTGCCATCGTCTCCCGCCACACGTTCAGCCTTGGCGGCGTGATTCACTGGCGCCCTCCAGAATGTTACCAAGCCCGTGATGCCACGTGTGCACCGTGCCTGACAGGAGTTGCTACACGGCAGGAGGCGCTGGTCTTCATTAGGAGGATAAAATAATTCCCTCCATGGCAAACATCAAGAAGCTACACCAGCCTAATTTCACCTAATTCAACTAAACTAAACATAGAATATCGAAATGAAACACTCAAGTGTTATCGAGCATGACCAATGTAATCTAACCTAACTTAGCTTCACCATTTAAAAAAACCAAACAGAATCCAAACCAACATAATCGTAGCCAATATAATTAATTCCTAGTGGGAGCTGGAGTTATCTTAAAAGAATTTTACCAATTATATAATATTTCACAAAAAAGAAATCAAAGAAACAAATAAAAATCAGACCAAAAAATGGTTACCATATAATCATCATCATCACCACCACAACCATCACCACCATTATCATCAACATTATTCACAACAGTAGGATCAGGATAACAGTGTTGCATGGCGGTCCTATCAACACTCAGGGTCTGATTTACGATTAGCGGTGTTTCCTGTTGGAAGTGTAGCGCCTCCACCCGAGAATCCCTCAGGGCGGCGGAGGTCACAGTGCCTCCGTCAGTGGTAATACCAAAGCCAGCCTGATTACTAGTCTGATATGATTAAACAAGGGACATATACTAAACCCTTCTCGAGACATGCTCAGCAGTAGTAGTAGTAGTAGTAGTAGTAGTAGTAGTAGTAGTAGTAGTAGTAGTAGTGGTGGTGGTGGTGGTGGTGGTGGTGGTGTTATAGCTATTGTGGTCATTGTTCATCACTTAAGGGTGGCATGAAATTTAAGCCTGATTCTCTCCACTGTTAATTGACTCCCACCCCATGCGCCTGCCCACAACGGCTCCTGTACATCTTGCAAGCTGGCACGCACAGAGTCTAGCGGCCTTATTTACAACACCCACGCCACATATAGCTCCCTTGCCTGACACCAGCGTGCGGCCCAGGAGAAATAAACCTCAGCCTGGCAGCATAACAGTAACCTCCTTCATGCATTCCAACACCTTCGCGACAGCAGGATCTCACGAGCGACAGCCACGTCAACAGGAGATAGCGAGATAAGGAAGGCACCTCGCGGCAGGAGACAGGCTGATGATGCAATACCCAGCCTCTTCCTTCCCTCAAGCAGCACGAGAAGTGAGGTAACAATCCATAGTTAACCTTTAGTCTCGTTTTTCGTGAGTGACGCAGCAGTGATACGTGTCTTTCCTTCGCGAGTTAAGACATGGGAGTGATGCGTACTCAGTGTCACTATCAGCACCACCAACACTACTACCACCATTGCCATCGATGCTTCGAGAAAAGGTGACTGTAGGTTGTTAAGATAAAGTAAGAGATAGAACACATGGAGGGAGGACACGTTGGAGTATGGGAAATATAGACAGCAGTTTCTAAGTGTTTAGGTATGTATAACACCTATCACTACTACCACTGCCACCATAACCACAAGCAGCAGCAACGACAACAACAACAACCTCGACATAACCTACACCAACCCCACCACTTTACACTTTCTGGCTTCAACCTCACTGAGTCTGTCCCTCGCCGCACGCCGCCATGAAGCAGTATTTCCCTTGACAAAACTAACGACTTCTGTTTACGCATCGACGGAGGCAGTGGCCAGAGCGCGACGAGGGAGTTAGATAGCTTAGACAGCCTTGTGTTGGAGGTCGTAACTCTTTGCACACAGCTGGACCTGGTGACCCCTTACTGCATTCGTCTTACCCTTCAATTTTCTGGTCTTCTCTCTCCTTCATAGACTCATTGCCACCCACCACACCCGCCATGAGCCCTCTCCCCCCATTAAGTCTGCCTCCGTTACGCAGCTCCGTTTGTGAGGCGGCAAGGCTGCTTACTGATTCAGAAGAGACAGCTTGCATTTGCTTGAAGGAGATGTTGGTAGCTGTGTTTTTTAAGTGTTAATTTTTTTCTATCACGATGTCCTCACCGAAGATAAAAATATATGGAGGATAATAATGAAATGAACTGAAGGAGTGAAAGAAGGAACGAGAGAGAGAGAGAGAGAGAGAGAGAGAGAGAGAGAGAGAGAGAGAGAGAGAGAGAGAGAGAGAGAGAGAGAGAGAGAGAGAGAGAGAGAGAGAGAGAGAGAGAGAGAGAACCTGACCGTCTTGATGAGCGTTCCAAATAATTATCACCTTCGTGGACCTAAATAACAGACCTTCAACACTGACATGTTGAGCAGAGAAAATAATAAACATGCGAAATTTCAATGTCCACTAAAACTCTCTCTCTCTCTCTCTCTCTCTCACACACACACACACACACACACACACACACACACACACACACACACACACACACACACACACACACACACACACACACACACACACACACACACACACACACACGAGCTCTGAGCTCGTTCCGTAGGGTAACGTCTGGCTGTCTCGTTAGACTGCAGCAGATCAAACAGTGAATTACACACACACACACACACACACACACACACACACACACACACACACACACACACACACACACACACACACACACACACACACACACACACACACACACCGCGTAGTGTAGTGGTTAGCACGCTCGACTCACAATCGAGAGGGCCGGGTTCGAGTCCCGGTAAGCGGCGAGGCAGATGGGCAAGCCTCTCTTAATGTGTGGCCCCTGTTCACCTAGCAGTAAATAGATACGGGATGTAACTCGAGGGGTTGTGGCCTCGCTTTCCCGGTGTGTGGAGAGTGTTGATGTGGTCTCAGTCCTACCCGAAGATCGGTCAATGAGCTCTGGGCTCGCTCCGTAATGGGGAAGACTGGCTGGGTGACCAGCAGGCGACCGAGGTGAAATTACACACACACACACACACACACACACACACACACACACACACACACACACACACACCGTCGTGAAGCTCTGATTAAAGCGAAGGGCGGGAGGGCGGCGTGGCATCGACCAGCCTGCGCGTGGCGTCCTGCGAGGCGGTATACATGATGTTTGAAGCGTCATTGTAGTTTGATTAAAAGACGAGACATCTGAAATTTTCCCTATCCCTGATTAATTAGAGTTGCATATCACAGACACATCTGGCAAAGGCGCGCCGGAGGTTCAGGTATCCGTGATTAATTAAATGTATATTACAGCTACATGTAACAAAGTGTGGGTTTTATATTACTGATAAATTTAAGGAGAGGCATAGACGTCCGTGATCAAGGAAGGCAGCTAGCGGCTTTAACATACAGTTCATTAATTCAGTAGCAGTGCAGATGTGATCCTACATGTTAAGAGTTCGTCATGGAGCCCATCACTCATTTCATTACACTTCCTTCCTTTCTATTGTATAATTACTTTGTTTTCCTTTCGTTGTTTCCCTAGACAGGAGTTAGCGCCATTTGTACGTACGAGTTTCCTTCACTTGTTTGTTGGTGTCCCTTCCATCTTCCTTCTCTTTGACTGCCATCCATTTTCTTCATAGTTCAATCGTAATTCCATCCCTCTATCTCACTTCCTCTTTTCCTCGATCTTCTTTCCTCAACTGATTTTCTCAAGTTAGTTTCTCTAATATTTCAGTTGCACAAAGGAACGTGAACAAACAGCAACAGATGACAGATGAACATGTTAAAAGGCTCTTTCTGATAATGACAAGCTATACTATCTAATCTGACACTGCCGTTAGGCACAGGGACACAAATGAAGAACAAACTGAGACCTATACGTCCTTAAAGGCTGTTTGTGATAAGCTACACTATCTAATTTAAAGGTAAGGGACGTATGGTACTAAAGTGGAAGACTCCTTAGCAGCCACCGCTCCCTCTATCTGTGGCTGCCAGGAAAGGAGGAAGTAACATATAGCATAAAAAAAAAAAAGCCGATACAAGTACGTCACCACTGTTGCAGCAGCCACCACGAAAAAGAGAAATGAAAAAGAAGAAATAAAAGCGAAAAAGAAGGAAAAAAGAACACATGCATGAACCAAATCAAACATTTCACAAAACCATCCACAGAACATAATACAAATAAAAAAATTATAATAAAAACTATGAAAATAAATAAATAAATAAATAAATGAATAAATAAATAATGGACTTTTCTATACTACATGACTTATCAGAACCTCTTGTTTGGAACGCCCTTTTTACTCCCAAGATGGTCCTCAAGTCACTCCCCAACCAATCTACGTGTCACCTTTGTCGCCACCCCACCAATCCCGTCCACCGCCGCGGTTCCCCAACAAGTGTGCGAAAAAAGTCTGATGCAGCAGTGGCGGTAACAGAACAGCACACGTAAGCTTGGTGTATTCCTTCAAACAGCAGAATTGTCTTCATTCATACTCGACATTTCTAGCGCAACGTGACAAAGGCTGTTAACACACACACACACACACACACACACACACACACACACACACACACACACACACACACACACACACACACTTTATTTGAGCAACGCCACCTATTCAGACACAAACAGGTCGTATTATTTAGTATTTATCTTGATGAAACCTAAATTCCTGACGTGTTTTGGAGAACGTTGCCTTGATAATAGGAATCCCCATGACTGAGAGGAAAGATTGAAAGAGACGAGCGCACGAGGAAAGAAAGGATGGGACAAAGGAAAGACAAATAAATCTAAATTCAGAAGTATATGAAGTCCGTCTTTCATAATAAAAAACAAGAAAAAGAAAGCTAAAAACAAAATGAATAATGAATCTGGGCTCAACTACCACAAAGGAAAACTAACCATAATAATTAAACACAAGTAATTAATACACCACTCGAAAATAACAACGAAATGCAAAACTGACAACAACAATATAACTGACTCATTTAAATAACAAGTGGGCTTTTTTTTCTATCAGTGGGCCTTTTTTTATAGCTATTTTTGTTACTCTTGACTGGCGCCCTTCACACAAGTAACATCAAAACCTAATAACAAATACTCATGCTCACACTCACACAGTCACGCAAGAGTTCCGTTCAGGTGTCATAACTAAGCTGTAAGGTGTTATTCGGTACCGAGCAGGGAAGGTCAATTTGGGTTATCATCAACAAGGCATGCAGGCGGGCAACACGTGACTCCCTATCACTCCCTGGCAGCACAACACGGTGGCCACAACACTACACAACAACCACCGTGACCAGAACCCCAAGGATTTCACATGACTTCAGAACAAAACTTCTCTCGTTGCACTGGTTCGAGTCAACATAAATGTCTCGGGAGGTTCATCTCGGCCACATTAGTTTTCTTACAGGTTCAAGTATAAATTATTGTGGTTTCCGAGGTTGTATGTGTAGTTCCAGTGATAGTTTAACCAGGATTCTACATTATCAATGGGTGAAATAAAAAAAAAAATAAATAAATAAAATAATTTCTGCGGTCTTTGAAAATATTGAAAAGTACTTGAAAAAATTGAAAGACCTAGTGTTACCATTGAGGTTTTCATTGTATGGGTGATTCCAGGTTAGAGCTTAACTAATATTTTACATAATAAGTTAAAGAAATACTTTCCCCACAAAACTCAACAAATTATTCTGTAACCTATGAAACTATTAGAGAGAGAGAGAGAGAGAGAG